>NW_024884733.1:15168490-15279112 GCF_019232065.1 Centrocercus urophasianus | reverse complement strand
ACCGCCGCTGCCCGGTACCGCCGCTGCCCGGTACCGCCGCTGCCCGGGCCTTTGGCGCCCCCTCCCGGCACAGGCGGGAAGCCGGCAGAGCCGCCGTTGTAATGACGCGCAGCGTTCTACTCCTCACGTTCTGATACACTGCGTTAATAGTTTTGTTTGCTTGCTTTTTTTTTATTTTTTGTCACCGACATACAGACATAACTTGTCCTGCAAGCATTTCTAGTTCACTGGAAGTCAACTGATTTGATCTTAGGGCTTCTTTCCCTGTCTATGGATTGGGTAAGGCACTCTTCCATAGTTTTCATAGAACTGTCTGTGGGCAGACGGTGTCGTTTTCACACATATTAGATAAAAATTCAGTAAGTTCAGCAGTAGACTGGTTCAAGTACAGTGTCTGTAACAGTGACTGATGTGTGTTCTGATTCTGTTAGGACAGAATCACTGATAGCTGTTCACATTAAAATTAAGGAAGGTCAAAAATATAGTTTCGACATTCGAATTCATTGTGCCTTTACTAAGTGGCATCTCAATATTCATTTTACCATTAACTCTCCCTATCCGTACCACACCATAAATGTGGGAGAATTCTTAATTTTCTGTCTATACTTTCATACTTGAAAAGTTATAGTTTGCTTGGCTCCAAGAACAGGGGCTGTAAAGTATCTCTTAAAGTTTCTGGATGGAGCAGTCAAGGTATGTATGGAGGAGGAAGTGAGAAAGGGAACTTCTGTGTCATCTTTGCTTTCTCTTACACATTCTAACTGTAAAATATCCTCCAGGAACAATCAAGGAAGCCATTCTTTTGGCTGGGGAGAGTTCATATTTAGTATATACATTTGTAAGCTAGGAGGTGCATTTTAGCAATTTAATTTTTAGGTAATGTTGGTGCTCTAAATTTATAATGGTGAATCAGACCAGAATTCCTCTGGAGGACTATTCTAGCGAATGCATACCAATGTCCTGTTTTCCTAGTCAAACTGTGTCTTCATCTGTGATGTGTGACACGTATCAGCTATTTGATACTCAGAGCACAGTGCAGAATAAGACACCACAGGTTGGTTAATCCCTGTTTTGTATGGTATTCTTACATTTCTCACATTACTTTGGGATCTTTACCTCAAAATGAAAACAAAGGACACTGTCCTTGTTCTAACATGGCAGAATTAAGCAAATGCATTTTTACTTTCTTGGTTTGAATAGAAAATTGTAATTGCACAGAAAAAAATAATCTAAAAACTTGTCTATGTGGTCACTTACTAGTTATTAAATTTGAAAAAAAAAAATATCCCAGGTAAGTAGCTCACATCTTGGTTAAAAATATTCTATGATGTTATTTTTTTATGCTGACTGAATAAAATAGCATAGAACAGCGTTCTATGCTCTGAAGATCCAGCTGTTCCAGTGTTACATGAGTCCTGGTGACATTTGTCACTGTATGTTTAGTAACTTCTCTCGTAATGAAAAAATGACAATACCAGCTTGTTTTGATATACAGCTTCTGTGAGGGGCACAGGTAAAATCCAGTTGTTGATCACTTCCACTTATAAGGCTTTCCAAATACTATTTTAATTTGGGCAGTGAGGTCCTCCCAATAAAATACTGTATGAGCAAGACTTGAAAAAAGTAGTTTATTTTTTCTTTTGCATATCTTGTGTTTTTTGGTCCCCAGTACATCTAGCAACCAACAAGGTCGAGATGCTTGATACACGTACTCAGCTCTGTGTTGTCTCTGTTCCAGACCTTTGATGAATGTGTGGCAGCTGGAGGTTCAGACTGTGCTCCAGAGAAACTTTGGCTTCAAATTCCATTCTTCTGTGGCCACAGCTCCGAGTGCTGGTAAGAAGACAAATGTGGCTTAAGTTAGTTGTGTTTGTCACCACTCAAATTTGATTTTAACAAATCTGAATGTGTAGTACAGTTGGGGAAAGCATGAAGAACTGGATGCAGTTCAGCAGAAGGTACTTTACTAACGTATTTTCTTCAGAAGGGGCTTTGAAAAGCATTTTACTGAAGCAGTCTTGCAGTACTTTAAAAAAGCAGCATGTTAGAATACTGTGTCAGCAGTGCCCTGAAGAAAAACAAATGATTTCATTTTTTAAACAATTATTTTTTGTAGATGTGGAGTCTTTAAATTTTTCTGTTTCATCAGGCTTCAGTATCTGTCTTTCTGAATGTGGATACTTGGTTCCAGCTCCTAAAGTCTTTGCAGAAGATGAAGTATTTGAGTTCTGGATAAATTTAGCTACTTAAACCTCTACCAGACATCCTGTAGTCAATGTTACATAGCAGTAACTGGAAGAAAAGCAAATAGTGTCCATCTGTCAATACTGATGTTTTATAACAATGGCCCAGACTTTAAAGAACTGTTCAGCAAACCAAAATTAGAAAACTGCTTGCTCACATAAAATAATTGCATTCTAGTACTATGTAACAGACAAAATAGTAATATATGAAGAAATAAAACTAACACAAAAGTGATTTGAAGGGTTCTGAGTGAAATCAAGGAGAATTATTTATCACAGTTACTGTTCATTCAAATGGAATTAATTTATCAGAAGCAAAGCAAGTGAACACTTGGGAAGTTATTTTTCAGTGCCTGTTGGTCAGACAGGTGGACAAGCAGGGAAAGAAAGAAGGAAATATGAAGCTATATTTTTCACCGTGACTAGAGCTATAAAGGGAGGAATATGTTAGTTCAATTTCTTTGTTCCTCGATGGGGAAGTCCTCCCATTACCTACAGTGACTTTCTAGTACACAATTAGGCCTATAGGATGCAAGAGGGAAGGTGTATTCTTACCAGAATCGTTTGTGGTATCCAATGTGAAAGTGAAGAAAATGCAAATCCTCTGAAAATTGCAGTAGTAGAGACAGTAACTGCATACCATGCACTGTGAAATTTTAGATGCGAGCACAGGTAGTAGAAAGGGGGAAGGGAAATAAAGGTAGAAATAGTTGGATCTCACCTTTCTTATATAAGAAATGTCCAGTTATAAAGTAATCTTCATCTAGGGATCAAGGATTGTTGGCTTACATCAGAACTTGTTGTTATTGTCCTCTGCCATTTTAGGAATGTGGGGAGCAGATGGGCTTTGGAACAAGCCAAGTACAACCTGATTAATGAATACTTCCTCGTGGGAGTTACTGAAGAGCTTGAAGATTTCATCATGTTATTGGAGGCAGCTTTGCCCCGGTTCTTCAGGGGTGCCACAGAACTGTACCGGACAGGTATTTAAATGGTTGATTTCTATAGCCCTTTTATCTTCATCACTGTTTAAAATGTGAATTATTTAAATCTATATAAATAGTTTTAAAAGTCAAGGAGGTCTGCCTCTCAGTTGAATGATGTTCCTGTGGAAGAGAGGAGCTCTTTAGAGAAAACACTCTGTCTTACACAATTTGTAACACTGAAGATTGGGGTAAAAGCAATTGTATCAGGTATGCCACATTTGCAAGTCACAGACACTCACAATATATACTTAGGAAATTGGGGCAGATGTTTGTCAGAACACTTTTGAAAGGTCTCGCTAGGGTTTCAGTTATGTGAAGTGGTTGGTAGTGGAAGATTTCTGTTCCCTACGAAGCCCTGTTGAAATTCTGTTCTTGGTACAACCTAGTTAACTGTGCAAAATGAGTTTTGTTTTAGAAGAGTTTTCATTTCAAAAACAGCAACCAAAAAACACCTGTGCTCAAAATGAAAATTCAGATCTTCAAGTAATGAAGTGGAAGAAAAATGAATTTTAAACACAAAAACAGATGTTTTTTGTTCAAGTGGCTTCCTTAAATTTGTTCTTATTGCAGTGATTTCAAAAGCTGAAGTAATTTCTCTTTAGCTCAAACATTCTAAAAATCAGTCACTGATAATGCAGAAGAAGTTTTGCCTCTGGATAATTTAGTTAAGGAAGGCCAGGACACAGAGAACAAAATGATATCACGTAAACTGTGAAAAGTTAACGTGAAAAATTCTACGCATCGTATTGAGAAACAGTGAGTTTTGTGGAGAACTCTGAATGCTGTTATACAGTGTGTATCGTAGGATTTCTGTGTCAGACTGAAGATCCATACAGCTCATGAATACTTGAATACTTAAAGCTCAGTATCTGGTTTCTGGAGGTGGCCGTTGGCTCACGCTGGCAGAAACATGTAAGAATAGGACAAGCATATGACAGTCATCACTACTGGTTATCATCAGATCCCAACAGCGAGCAAAATGCACTTTGGTGGGTAACTTTTGTTCTTTGGAGAATTATTCTTCCATCAGCTGACTTTTAAAAAGTCCTCGGAAACTTGCCACAGCACTGACAAGAATCTTGGGGGCGGGGGAAAGTCAGAAAGAATTCTGACCTGAGTCCTTTCTTCTGTTGAAACTATTTTACATCTTTGATTGGCTTTGTTACTTTGCTCTGCACCTTTTGCCAGCACACAAACTGCTGTCCTTCACACAGTATTTGCAGTTTAGGTTCTCTGTGATTTTATTTCTTTCTACATGAAAGCGTTCTCGATGCAAGATCGTTTTGTTTCCCAAAACCATTGGATTACATGGGATACAAAGGTCCAAGTGCTTCTGTCATAATGAGATGTGTGTTATATGGATAAAAGCTCACTTCCTAGGAGCTGGCTATGCAACTTATGTAGGATTGACAAATTTAATACAATTAAATTTAATATAAAACAACAGATAGCGCTTCTTAAAGAAAGTACTGTCATCACTTTTGTCATCTTTCTCTAATGAGAGAAGTATCTGGCTCTGCAGTTTGTAAAACTCTTAACATTTGATACCAGATTAACATCTAAATAATTAATTTTGTAGGACTAATCTTGCTCCAAGTACATTACGTGAAGTAATCCTGTTCCTTGAATGAAATGTTCATTCGCTGGGTTTATGAGGCTAAGAAGAAAGAATTGTAAGAACTGATTCAAAATTCATTAACATGTAGTGAGAGACTGCAATGTTCCAGCCCCACATATTGTGTTAATCAACTCTGGATTAAGTTGTGTCACTTCTAGTGCAGTTTATCAGCGTACTGAGAGTGTAAAACTCTGTAAATAAAAGGACTGTTTACATTTTTTCATCACGTGAACTTTAAAGTGAAGTTATTGCTTTCATTTTGCATTTAGGAAAGAAGTCTCATCTTAGGAAAACAACTGAGAAAAAACTTCCCACAAAAGAAACTATTGCCAAGCTACAACAGTCTGAAATCTGGAAAATGGAGAATGAGTTCTATGAATTTGCACTGGAGCAATTTCAGTTTGTCAGAGCACACGCAGTTCGGGAAAAAGATGGAGAATTGTATATCCTGGCTCAAAACTTTTTCTATGAAAAGATTTACCCTAAATCAAACTAAGAACATAATACTTTTAGATTTACGGACCTAAATCTTTGGTCACATCATCATCTTAGTCCTCAGCCATGGAAACTAGATTGCTTGTTAGACCTCCAAGATGTTTCTCTATAGGTCCAAGAAAAGCGGGCTGTGGATCACCTCCAGGGCGTTGGATACTAACCATGTTGGTAATCCAGAAGCAAAAGCTTCGTGTCTTTTATCTAACTAATACTTTCAGTGGGAGTTAATACCCTTTACCTGAGGAAATCTTCACTTTAATTTGGAGCAATTAACACACAGCAGTTCTAGTTGAAAATATAAAGGAAAAAAAAAAGCTTCTGTTAATGCTCTTTTTTAATTTTCAGAGCAATTTATTTTCATTTATACTTCTGTGAAGAGGAAGTCATTTTTCCCAGCTTTCAACATGGAAATCTTGGTTGTATACTATATGAGTAGTGTTAATAACTGGTTGACATCTGTGCTTTGTTTTTGTGAATCATGTCACATGATATTGATTGGGATAGTTAATCATGTTCTGCTGAGAAATGCTGCTGCCGCTGGAATTGCCCGAAATTACGACTAATTGTTAGTGTTAAAACATCATTTCCACATCAATATTGTAAAAAGTTAAAGAATCAGCAGTGGGATTTTTTTTGTTGTTCTGTAGGCCCACCACCACTTGACCGAGGTTGGGAAAACTGCAAGGAAAGTTGGTTTTGTCTGCAGTTAGAGTCAATACTTGCACAGTGGTATATAAATAACAAAATCAGCATAAAGTTCCTCTATGGATTCTTTGTAATTATTGTAAGCTGAGGTATTGGTGAATCCATATTATGACTCCATTAGTGAGCTGTGGTATGGTTAGGGTTTTCCTACTACTTCAATACTTTTACCTGTAGAATATTTTTACTAAGGTGCTTTATAATGTGTTTTAAAGCATTGCATTTACAAAAGGAGTAAAATGCTGTAAATACTGCTTATTTTATGTATTTGGACCAAAAGGTTTAAAGTAACTAGTTTGAAGTGGGTTTTTTTGCACCAGTTCTGTTACGTGTAAAGTAAAAAGACATCACATATACTTCCTGGTTGAGTTAACTGTTGGATATTGCTGGAATGCACTTCAGTGACCTCTATGACTTTAAAACTAGAATGTCATCCAGGGATTCTCTTTACAGAAACGTAGCATTCATCCTTTTGTTATATTAAGAGGAAAAGAAGAAAAATGTGATGTGTAGTCTGGTTGAGAAAGATGCAGTGAACTTGACATATTTGTGTTTATGTAACTGCCTTATGTGACTATTGTAAATCTGTGAGTTGCCGTTATTAACAGTGTGAAACACCTGGTAGATCAAGTAAATTGAAATTTGAGAACAGATGTTTGGGGCCACTGCATTATAGCAAACGGCAGTGGAGATCTATAAGAATTTGTTTCCTATTGGATTTTCTTAAATATGAGTATTTACACATCTTACACCTGCCTTTTCTTAAAGTGCTTTTCATTGAGTTTGATAGGAGAGAAGGCACAGAGGAGACAAAGTTGAGTAAAAAAAAAAGGGGGGATTGTAAGGTTTTGATTCCTAAGGGATGATGCTGAAAGGCTTAGTTTGAAATTACCAAGTGGAGTTTCTTTAGCCAGCCTGTTCTTGTAATGAAAACAAAAGTAATGGAAAATGTCTGTGAACTGGGTATCTGCAGCCAAAAGCAACAGTCCAATAACAGACAGGATAATGAGGGACTGTCAAGTACATCTTGTGTTTTCTTTGTTTTCTTGGGTTTTCTTTTTGAATTTCAGAAATAGACCTCATTGTTCTTCCCAAGTAATCAGGGAAGTTCCTTCTGGTAGCTTACCATTTATATAGTGTGAACCCTGCATAAGATTTCCTGTTCCAGTTCTTTTCAACTGATGTCGTTAATAATGCCAACATGCTTGAGAATGTGTTCACACATGGAAACATGTATCCTAGCTAAAGAAAGGAGCTGAGGAGTCCTACGTAGGAAGTAGCAAATGGAGATCTAAAAACTTTCAAAAAAAGTTACTGCTTTATTATAAAATCAAAGGAATATTTACAATCCCAGTGAAGGTTATCTACTAAGTGATAGTTCTATTTTGGATGAATTGACTACCTTGTTTTCCTTCATTATGATTTGGATTGGTTTATCTTCTTGAGTTGTCTGCAAATTTTTTCAGAAGAGCACCTTCTTAAGAGAACAGAAGCTTTACTAAGTGAAAATATACAACACTCGCCTAAGTAATGAAAAAGGTATTTATGCAAATACATCTGTATTGACAAGAAAACAATAGGCAAAGCCTATTCGATATATAGAAGTCTTCTATTTCATAAGCAATTTTAAAAGTTTTTTTTCTTTTTTCTTTCTTTTTTTTCCCCCTTGGATTTAAGGTTTCTTAAAGGAGTCTTCAGTAACAGTTAGAAGAATACATTTTATTTTTTAATTCAAAGAGCAATATATTTTTCATAGTTCATATAAGACATTTGATTTACTTCCTGTTCTTTGCTGTGAACTGACAGGGTGAAGGCAAACGAGCTTAAATATTTTAAAATAATGCTAGCTACAAATGGAGAGGTAATCATTTTAGGTGTGCTCTGAAAACCTTACTGCCTGTGGAACACGGAAAGGAGGCAAATGGTCTGCTTTTATATCTTGTGCTGCCATCTAATCAACTGTGAACTTTTTTGGACTCTTTTGAAATGAGAACTGTCCAAAGCAGAAAGTTTAGGAAAATGAGCTTTAACAATTATGAATAACCTGCTGTCTGTTGGTATTAAAAATATTTTGCAGCATATGAACAGAATTTATCTTGTGCATTTCCCCTTAAAGAGTTAACATGAAAAGCAGCAATATGTAGACTTCTGTTACTGCAGGTTCATTAGACTTACTATGCAGCCTCCTGAACACAGATCTTTTAACTGAAGTCACTGCAGACTCTGCATAGGAGTGAGATTTGATTTTTGCTGGGCTAAGTTCATTTGAAAGGAGCTGAAATGCTAAAAATTATAGTTGAGAGTAGATCCTGTTACACTGTTCCGTACTTTTTGTACAAAGCAAACATTCAGATTTTGTGCAAAATTCTACCCTGTTGAAACTCACGGTTGTCAGTATATGGCACTTGGTTCAGCTGTGCTAACAACTACATAGCCATAACTCCAGCATGCCTGGAGCACTTGAGATATACTGGGCAGTGCTGACAGGAGAGCAACAGTGTTCTTTACTCCTTCCCATAACAATTCTGCATCCACGCAACAAGAATTTCATTCCTGTTTTCTTGTGCATCTACAAGCAGACATCTACAAGCAGTTCTAGGGTGTAGGATGTCATGTGTGTACATTCCAGTTCACTCTGGATTTATTTTCGTATAGTCTTTAATGGTGTGATCATAGCTTCATTTTCAAACAGGCACAAAAAAGGATTGCTATACAAGTATGACAAAGGAAGAAGCAGTTCCTCCAGGTTTGAAATGCCTTTTCTCTGGGTACTTTACTTTTCTGAAGATACGTGGCTATTTTTGTGTTCCAGGAATATTCGTTTCCTTGTTCATGATCTCAGAGCTGTCCTATTTTAATATCAGGGAAAATTCAGTTGTTTTCTGCTATAATTCTGTTAACATTTTCCGTTAAGATTACCTAGTGTTGCTAAATGAGTATGTGACAAGAGTTATATAGATGATCCTGACTGAACTGTGCTGCTTTGCAGTCAGTGGAAAAACCTGATTCAAATGCACTGCCAATTTAGCTCTTCAAAATCAGAGCTTATTTTATGACTACTGGAGATAAAGAAACTGTGGCGCTACTGAGTTGCATGGATGCATCCTTTACTTTAAGCCTATGCAACTGGGTAGCCTCTGCAGCAGTATTTATAGGAAGAGCCCTCTTCATGGAGACTTTTCTGGAGCATAATTATAAATGTTTATACCCTTGTACTGTCTTGTATCTACATCAGCAGCTTTCTGTAGCTTCTGTAAAAAAAGAAAAAAGAAAAAAGAAAAAAAAAAGGCAGGTTTGTGAGCATTTCTAAAGTAGTACTGAATGTAATTTTGAAAAACATGGATTGTTCTTCATGAATCTTTTCTTTTTAAATACACACACAGCTAAATAGTGCCTTTTTTCCTCACAATCCATGTTGAAGATGCTCGCTCCCTCTCACTCTCCGTAAATTGATTCGTTTGTGCAATACTATTCCAACTTGAAACCATTTTGTCACAGCTGTTTGAGAAATAATCTCCATTTTTCCTTATTATGCTGCCAGCTTTCTGTTGTTGAAGTGTTTCAGTTGATTACCTAATGCAAATGCTCTAAAATAAAACGCCCAGTGGGAAGGGGAAAAAAAAGAAGTCTGGTGTCCTGTCTTAATATTTGTGTGTTACATTCACGCGAAATGATCTTTTTCTGGAACATTGTCACGCAGGATCCTGAACTTCATTTGAAGCTATTGTGGTGGTGAAGGGGAGGAGTGAGCTGCAGTGTAGTTCATCTGTAATCACTTCATATGGCTATAACCAAATACATTTACAAATAAGCCTTTAGAATTTTCACTGGGCTTTCTGGCCAGAAGTATAATAACTTTCCAGAGGATATATATTGTGCAGGAAGTGTCAATGAAAAGTTGTTTAATACTAAAATGGAACAGAAAATTGGCATTAAAACAAGGGATTGGTGCATACCTGCTTCTCTGCCTCCGAGAACAAACGACGTGACAGATGACTGTGGGACTGGAAGATGCTCCGTTACTGCGGTGATGAGTGCGGTGTAAGAACTCGAGCAGAATAGAAATGTGGTTTGCATTTGTAGGCAAGCACTTCAAACAAGAAAATACAGTGAGCGTGGGTACAACACTGTTTAGGATTTCTTCTGTGTACTGTAAACATGACCCTATAAACATTCCTTACTGCATGCACTATGGAGCTGAACAAATCTCTGTCCCAGCCAAGTTTCCTAATGCGATAGTTCCTAAATATTTGGTTGTCAGCTGTGATGATTACGAGCCGTGGTGCAGTTACTCAGCATCTTCCTCTTGAGGATTCTGCAAACTTTAAAATCCTACTTTTGTTGCAAGTAGACTTTTCCTTGCTGCTCCTGTCACTGGAGGAGATAAGTGTAATTGCTGTGTAGGAAACAAAGACTCTGCTTCTGTCAGCCAGTGGGAAGTGAAGGAAGAAATTGCCTCGCATATATAAAGGATGTTCCAAGGTCACCACGCCTTTTTCTGAAATGATGTAGTAAACAAAATGACAGCCAACAAAATTCACAGTGCAAACAATCTTTTATTTAAGATGACAGTAGTTGCTCCTGTGAAAGCTGAAATGATGGTGGTGTTACAGATAGGAGTTAAGTACTCACTGAACCTCTTTTTTTTTTTTTTCTTAACTGATGCTGCCATTTGCACGGGTAATTAATCTCATCAGTTAGAGTTCATGAGAGGCGAGTGAAAGAAGGGAAGATTTCTGCTTGTTTTTCACAGCCAGATTTTTTTGAAGGTCTTGTATTTTTGTTTCATTATTTACCGTTTGAGTCTTGCATTTTATTTCAGTATTATTTCCTTACTTAATAAAATACAAGAAGTTGCTAGTGAATGTCAAAGCAATGTCCAGATGTTTTCTTCAAGCACAAGTCCCCTGCTATGACCTCCCCCTGGCTTCATTACCACATAACGCAGATGTGGTAACTTTCAATAAGAGCTAATTTAAAAGACTAATAATACTCTTTATTAAAAAAAACCCTCTACAAAGAACACCTGTGGCCTAAAAATGAAGGCTTTGAGACCTTTCACCTTGTCATAATAACCAACTGCATCCTCATAAAAATGGAAAATACTGTGATAAACATTCTCTGCCCACTCTCTGTGTATTTACAAGGCTTGTCCTGAATACCAGTCTGATTTGCTGCACTCAGGCATTAATTACTTTTTTTGTAATAAACGTGGATCCCAAAATAATTGCATGGAGAACAATTACCCATCTTCTTATTTTAAAAATATGTAAAAATAAAAATCTCAGAGCAAAATAGATTAAAATAGTGACTGAAGGGAATTGGGGTTATAGCTTAAGTATAAAGGTATCACATTCCTCTGATATTTTAAGAAAAGGAATGCTACCTTGCTGATAGATGCATATGTTGATCAGCCCATAATTAATATAAACTCTGTTGTTTTGAATAAGAAAGCATTGTATTTCAAATAAATTCAGCATTATTAAGGCAACGCACTTTTCTATTTTGAGAGAGAAGCACGCCTGCTTTGGTGTGAAAATTTAAATGCCCTAATTGAACCAGAACTTTTGGACCTGATACAGCAGTTACTGGAAAGTATTAACTGTCTCTTTAAAAAGAAAAAAAGTCTGAAGAATAATGCTTTTCTGGCCCTAACGGCATTATTGTCTTGACAAATATTGATTACCATTTTTAGCACAGTGTAGAATTTGGCATTCTTAATCTCCTTTATTTAGAATTTAATAACTTAAAATGTTGCATGATGTGGAGAATTGGCAGGGGGAAAAGGAATGCTTGACTGTTGGAGACGCATTCAGTTATAGGCTGGCTCTATCAAGCCTGCCTCTGGGCCTTATGTAATGGCAACTGAATAGATGGGCAGCAGTTCTGTAGAGCAGTCAATATGGAAATAAAAGGCATCTGTGAAGATAACAGTAAAGAGCAGAGAGGAAAGTGTAGGCAGATATCTAAACCACAATATGAGATTGCAGCCATTCTAACGTTAACAGCTAAGATGGCTATCTTTGGACTAATTATCTGCTTTGGATCTTCAGTTCCTTCCCTAGACTGAATGAATGCATTCAAGGTTGCCACCATCAAGGCCATTGCTATTATAAGCAAGGCTTGCACACTGACAAATGAAATCTCCCCTATTTATAACACCAGTCCAAGTACCTTTATCCAGTACTTACAGCTAAGCTATGGCTCTGGAAAAGCAGATTGTGCTGCCCAGGAGTCCCGTCTGCTCTTCAAGTGTGATCGTTGCTTCTTGGAAGATGAAATGGTCAGTAATGGCGTGGTGTAAGTCACATCCAAGAAGTCTGGAGGAAAGCATTTCATGAAGCAATAATTAAACACTTTTTCTTGGTGTCCATTCAGAACAAGTTCACTGTCTCAGGCAGATTCCCGCCAGACATCTGTTAATACTAAACGCTACTGCTGAGAGATGGTTGGAAACCTGAGGTTTACTTTCAGCAAAAATTACTGTACACAGTGCTTTTTCTACAAAGACTTCTCAACAAATGTTGTGGATTGCTCTTTTTTCCTAAGGCAAAAGGGGAATTTTTACATCAAAATCAGAGCAAAACAGGAAAATTCCAGTACCCCTTCCCACCTCAGCAAATTCTTTTTCAGTGCTTTTTTTTTTCCCCAAGTGAATGGAAAAATGTGAGAGTATGCCATCTGCATTCTGCCTCTTCCTTTTCTCAGCTGGCTCTGGGAGGTGCTGCAATTTGTTCACAAGCCTTCCTAAGGACAAGTCTTATCTCACAGGTATTGTTGCAAGACATGAGGTCAAACTCCAATAGCGGGTTTATCAAACTTTGTGTTTGCTCAGGATCACCTTTGAGAGTAGTAGTGGCAGCAGAGCTCCCTATCCTGTGTGTCAGGCAATGCTTGCTGGTTGTGCTGAACTCTGCTGAGCACCAGTGAGCACGCACACAGCCCCTTGGATGTGTTTCCATCTGATGGTCACTTAATTCAGCAAGAATTTTTAACTGCACTGTTTGTTTGTTTATTTATTTATATTAGTCTTTGTGCAGGACAAGAGCATGACAAGCTTAGAATCAGACTGCTATGGGCAGGTTTTATTAACAAAAGTTTTGAAGCTGGCTTTTGTAGCTGTAAGCATTTTGGTTCTGTAACCCCTCATCTCCAATTCACCCAGCCAGAAACGTCTTCATATTTATGTATGTGTATATATCCATGTATCTACGCATATATATTCATAGTTCTTATTCCTTGATCGCTCTGGAGAGCAAATTACAAACCCAAAGAGTCATATTCAAAGACCTTTTTTGGAAGCCAAGTTTGAAAACATTGTCAGCAGCCAGGAGGATTAAAGCATGCCTAGACAGATGCTCCATTGCATTTCAAAACCAACTTTGTGTATCCGAAGCATCCTCTCTGCACCTGTTGAGCAATGCAGCTTGGGTTTTACTTGGTTCTAGTACCTAGGAAACAAATTTGAAAGATCTTCCTCCTGTGAAATATAGTCAAGTTTATTGCTCCTTTAGTCTTTTCCAGGACGACTGTATACGTTGTGACTGAGAGCATGGAGAAATGCTGATGTTGCAGTTAATTGTAGATATCGTCATGCTTATTCAAATGTATTGCAGCATTTTATGTTTTGCTTATGCAGGTTGATTTAAATTCATCAATTTTCTTGCATTTTCTCATGCATCTGGGAGAAGTCTTGTTTGACATCCGGAAGTGCTTTCTGTGTTGATAGACTGTCCTCCATGCCAATCTCATTATGTTTATCCAATTTTGAACAGTGATAACTGGAAGTATTGTCACCTTGCTCCAAAGTTGCTCTGCAAAGAAGAACCTGGCGGTCCTGGTAGATGAGAAACTGGACACGAGCCAGCAGTGTGCGCTTGCAGCCCAGAAGGCCAACTGTGTTCTGGGCTGCATTAAAAAAGGGGAGGTCAGCAGGAAGAGGGAGGTGATTGTCGCCCTCCACTTGGCTCTTGTGAGGCCTCATCTGGAGTACTGCATCCAGGCCTGGGGTCTCCAGTACTGGAAGGGCGTGGAGCTCTTGGAACAAGTCCATAGGAGGGCCACTAAAATTATCTGGAGCACCTCTACTATGAAGAAAGGTTGAGGAAACTGGGCTTGTTTAGCTTGGAGAAGAGAAGGCTCATTGTGTCTTTTCAATACTTGAAGGGACCTTATAAACAGGAGGGGGAACAGCTGTTTAAGGTGGATAGTGATATGACAAGGGGGGATGGTTTTAAACTGAGAGAGGAGAGGTTTAGGTTAGATATTAGGAGGAAGATTTTCACTCAGAGGGTGCTGACACACTGGAACAGGTTGCCCAAGGAGGCTGTGGATGCCCCATCCCTGGAGGCATTCAAGGCCAGGCTGGATGTGGCTCTGGGCAGCCTGGTCTGCTGGTTGGCGACCCTGCCCATGGCAGGGGGGTTGAAACTAGATGACCACTATGGTCCTTTTCAACCCAGAACATTCTTTGATTCTATGCTGTGGAAGGCAGGAAATGGGAATTGGGTATCATAGGCATATTCTAATTCTTGAGTCTATGATATTCCATGGGTAGAAGCAATGCAAAGTTAGTGTTGGGGTAACACTATTTGGCAATTTTTCAAACATGGAGCTTGAATTGAGATTTTTGTTGGGTTAATGTAGTTATCTAACAAACTGAATGGTTGGTTGGTTGGTGGTTTTTATTCAGGTTGAGCAAAAACCAGAAACTTTCTAGGAAACTAAACTATCTAGTTTCAGTGTTGTAAATATTAACAACTGCCCACAGTTTGGCATCTGAATTCATAATTGTTGGCTTTACTCTTGCAAAACCAGCCAGAAAAATGTTTTCTGTCGCTCCTGCTTCTTGTTATGGAAACACATTTCCAACAATTTTTTAAAAGTCATTTCCTCTCCACATTCTCTTTTGTAATCACATCTGCAAGAAAAATGTGAGTTGGGAACATTAATCATTTGGGAGTCTTGTATCTAAGTCTTTGAAGACAAAGTGCTGCTTCTGCTGACTGTAGACTTTTTTGCCCGGGGTGGTTTCCTCTTTCCACCTAAATCAAAAAATCCCATACTGCTGTTCTCCCAAATCAGGCAGAGGGGAGTGAGAACCCTAAAGGAATAAATAGCTGGTTTTCATATGATGTCACTGCCATAAAAAAGCAGGCCAGTAACAAAATCTTGAAGACTTTGAGAATCATTGTTAAAGCAATATAAATGAAAAACAAAGCCAAATCTTCCACCTGCTCAAAGCTGCAGCAGAAAACCCCCATCACTTAAAAAAACAAAAACAAAAACAATAGGATTCCATCCACATTCTGCAGTTTGGCTTCTAAGCTGCAACAACCTACACATCGCTCACTGTAAGACATGCTAAGTTTTATTAGCAGTGTTTGCTCATGCCCCCAATTTCTGTGAAGAATATGCAACTTACGAGCAAAAGTGGCTGGTGGGCGAAGGCTTTTCTCCTGAAAAGCACAGAAAAGATTACCTGTGAAATATATCGGTGTTTGCTTCTAGGAATGGTCATTTTCCAGTTGGCCACTGACACACAGCGTAAGTGAAAAGTTTAAGCAGCTTCCCTGTCATTACTCATCAGAGATAGATATTTCACTCAATGCACACGATGTAAGTAGACTAACACAGATGCAGTGCATTCCTGCATCTTTTACATTTCATTCTTCCAACCTTCTCTGGGCATTTGTTGTCATCATCATCCATCTGTTAGAGAGAAGACTCTCCATCAGGTAAGAGCTATCTTTTCCTACCAGGAGCAGCATGGATTCTTGTTCTTTGCAGATGATGCTGTGTAAGAAGCGTCAGTATTACTACACATAAATAATGTTATTGGCGCATAAATCAATAGTACTACAGATTAAAAGGAAAATTTGTATTGGTAAGCAGCTTTTCCATGTGGCTGCCATAATACCCAATTAATGGCATTTTCTGAGTCCATTTAATCTTTTGCAGTCTTTTTTAAGAAAACCTGGTAGTTATCCATATTAGAGATGAGGCATTGAAGCACGCGTGAGATTTATCTGTCCTGAGGATCTTCTCATTTTCCCTGTTGCCCGCATGCAGGCTCAGCCCCAGCCCTGAGCAGGGATCTACTGCTGCTCCAGCAGGGATGTGCCATGCAGGGATGTGCCAGCAGGGAGCAGCTCAGCTGGATTCCCTCTTCTGTTGGCCATCAGGTACAGGAGCAGTTGTGCTGTGGCCTGGTGAGCATGCCTGTTGGGAGTGGTTTGATACTGAAACACCACGCTAAAATAACAGTGAAGTTAGGAGAACAGACTTTTTATTGCATTCCTAAAACAGGAGTGTGTTGCCTGGAAGTAGAGCAATGATATTGGTGTAGGTGAATTGCCTTCAGTTATGCAAGAATACTGTGGAAAAGCTAAGAATTAAGGACCCTTGCTGAAGGGCTCCTCCTACATCCCCTTACTAGTTTTCCTCCCATGTAACTTTCTACCTTGGCATGACTAATGCTTCAAATTAATGTGTACTAACCTCTAGCATTTTAGTATAATAACATAAAAATTTGTCTTCATGCAGAACTTAATTTTTGTACTCGCTTGTCATGTTCCAAGCAGCAGGGAAGGGTCCAGGAACAGGTGTGGGTGTCTGGGAGCTCTATACCTGCAGCTCTCCATTTGGTCACAGCTAAAAAGTGCCTCAAACCCACTGCTGCTGTCGAAAGCTACATCAAGGCACAAGATTTTGCTCCCCAAGACTCCAAATAAGCCCTAATTCCTGAAGTGGGAAAAAACAAGCAGCAAATTCTAGGAAGGTGGAACTCCTCTGAATCATTTGGAAAAGGATCAGAACAGAAACAGTTGTGTGTGCGGCACAGCTGGGGAGAGTGGTGCAGCAATTGCACCTGTTTTTCTCCCCCCTTGTCTGATTCTTGCTTCTGTGGTTTCATGTGATCAGAGGAAAGAATTGCCATGATTACACTCTTTATTTGTCTGCTGCTATAACCACTTTAATAACAAAGGGGATAAAAATCAGAAAATTTGATCTGATTGATCACCCTTGTAGCCACTGGGAGCAAGATGGGAGCAAGACTTTTCTGACTATTCTGTAGCGAATGCTTGGGATAGCCTTGTGCTGGAGTACATGCAAAAGGTGGGAGCAACTGGGGAGACAGAGAACACTGTACTGTGCAGAATCTGCCCACCTGCATTTAAAGATCAGCATCCCTCCTGTCCAAACTCCACTAATGGTGACTAAGCTGATGATGCGTTATCTTTGCTTAATTTTGGAAAAGAAAGAAAGCATCTTCCCCTGCCTCAGGAAAATGAAAGCGTGAGCATATTGGTCTGAGGTCACCCCCCAAAGAAAAAAAGAAAGGAGAAAAAAAAAAAAAAACAACTTTTTTTTTTGCTATGTGTTCAGGCCTGTGTTTTACCAAAACCATGCCCAGGCCATGCAGTGTTTGAAAGGCATAGTACCTCCCCTTACTTTCAAAGTATTTGTGTGCTGTAAATATGTTCCTGTGCTGCAGCATCCCCTCAGCCTGCAGATCTTCGCACACCCACGTGTCGCTGCGTGCTGTTCGGGGCTCTAAAGCTACAGACTTAACTCGGCCCAGCTGTGTGCCGCGAAGGTCGCCGCCGCACCCGGTCGCCCAATTGCACACGTGGTGTTTGCAGGACCATGTTGCTCTGATGGCCTCTTAACATTCGCTACATCTGGGGCTGGTGCCTTTCGCAAGGTGGCAACAACTTTAAAACTGCCATGCGTGGCTTTGCACTTGCTGCAATGATGTAGAAACCTGCGTGTCAGATGACCCAACGCTGACGGCCTGACCCGGCACCGTGCTTGAAGAGAGCAGGGCCGCGGCGCTGGGGCTGGAATTCAGTTTAATGAGGCCATCACCTAACCTTCAAAGCGAGATTTTGGGAGGAAGAGCCCCATCTTATCCTTATCGGGAACGGAAGAAAGCCACGCGTTGCTTTTTCCTTTTGACGTGTGCAATTAGTTCGGCTCGCGTAGAAGACACACGGCAACGGCAACGTGCGCTACTGCCAGCCGGGCCCGCCGCGTGCCGCCCCTCAGGCGCCGCTCCATCACGCGCAGGCCGCGGCAGCCCCTGCAGAGCGCCGGCACCCCGACTGCGGCCTGCAGCAGCAGGGCCGCTCGGGCTCCTCGTAAACCCCTGCGTGAACCCGTGGGTCTCTCTGTGCGTTTGCCCGGTGCTGCTGCTCCCGCCCAAAGAAGCCTCGCTGTTTTTATGGGGCGATCTGTCTGCCCGTGGCAGACTACAGCTACGGCTCCCCACCGGCCCTGAGCCTGCTTCGGACACGAGGGTGACGCGCACAGCAGCGGCTCTTTGAGGTTCCACGGTGCTAAAGGTAGCTGGTTTTTGTATGAAGGGCAAAATGGAGGTAGCGGAGGCGCCGGGAACGAGCGGCCGGCGCCGTGCCCGCTGCGGGTCCCGCGGGCCGGCGGTAGGGCGCTAGGTGGCGCGCACGGAGCGGCGCTGAGGGGCCGCCGCCCCCCCCCCCCCCCCCCCGCGCCCCCCCCCCGCACGGCGCCCGGCGGGGCAGCTGCGGGCGTCGCTTTGGCGTTCTGCGTTCAGGTTTCCGCCTTGTTTTAAGCAGAACCTTCTGGAGCCTTTCTGTGGCCGGTCTTAGCGGTAAATTGAGCCCAGTTACCTTACTAAAACGAAGGGCCGCTTTAAGTAACCACCCTGATGTTGTATTTATATGAATGAAGAATTAACCTTAAGAGGTTGCCCTTCTCAGAAAATGGATTGTGCAC
Source organism: Centrocercus urophasianus (assembly GCF_019232065.1). Classification (NCBI taxonomy): domain Eukaryota; kingdom Metazoa; phylum Chordata; class Aves; order Galliformes; family Phasianidae; genus Centrocercus; species Centrocercus urophasianus. The sequence goes on along the minus strand of NW_024884733.1, from coordinate 15,260,312 downwards.
TCGGCTCTCTCTATTGATTAGTTTGGGTATTTAAAGTGCTGTGCTTTATCTCCCAGCTGCACGGTAAGTTTGTCATGATGATGCTTGAAGGAACACATTGACACTGTTTATTTTCCCAAAGCGTTTTGCCTTAGCTCTCGGCCTCGCACTGCTCCTTTGAGCAGTATGGTGTTGTATGAAGGAGCAGTGATAACCCTTCTGTATAAATAAGCGTGGAGTGGAACGTCTCTATTGGGCAGGGATGCTGCGCTGCAAACATGCATTACATTGCAGCTGGCACAGCGAGGGTGGTGGTCCTGAAGGGCTTTTCAGGAATCTTCCCATGTGAAAGGACAGTGGGAGGCTTGTCAGGAGCTCTGCTCTCTCCAAAAGTTCATTTCTTCTTGGAGCTGCAGATTGTGGAGCTGTCCCGATAGCTGCAGGGTGCTTCTGGACTGGTCTGCGTCAGGGCTGGGGATGGTGGGCCGGTGCCAGGAGCAGGAAGTGTGATGCCCTGTCATGGCCAGACCCCACGAAAAACACCGGCCCGTGCTGGGCTCCTGCTAACCCAGGCCCATGGTGCCATGCTCATGATGGGCACCAGCTCCACCGAAGCAGCTGTTTCCACAGCTGTCAGTCTGTAACCCTCCCTCTGCTTCCCTCTCTGGTTTCTCAAGTTTACAGATCTGCTTTTGGTCTCTGAACGGGTGCTTGCCGCCCCTCTCCTAACCCGATATCCTGCTCGGTGGTGGGAACATGCGTGCTGCTTAAAATCCCCAAACAAAATGGAAAGGCTTTGGTTTAGTTGAAAAGGACGTTGAATTCTGCTCGCGATCTGTAATGCAATTAGCGTTATTTGACTTGGCAGCCTTCGGAGGGCCTGCGTGGGCTGCAGGCTGTGCAGGCCTGGAGACAGCCTCGCTCTAGGCAGCAGGGCTGGGGGGAACTCGGGGTAATTCACATTCCCAGTCCTTCAGTGCGTTCTCTCCCGTCTCCTCTTCTGTCCGCCCTTAGTGCTGTGAGGCTGCAGCCCTACCCCAGCCTCTGGCTGCCTCCTCCACTCAGTGCTGCCCCACCGGCAGGAAAACAACCCTGGGTCAGAACCCACATCTGTGTTTCTGGGGCTAAATCATTCCTTGTAAGGGAAACAGTGTTTGGCTGGTGTATCTGGCTTGCTAATTGCTTTAACCAGCTGCAAAGATTTCAGTCTATTCTTGAGCTGTCTGTGCAAACTTACAGCATAGCCCGATTTTTAGATCCTGCCCTGCCCACAACCAGAACGTATAAACAAGTCCTGTTGTAGGAAAGCAGCACCAAGTTGTGAGTTATGCTTGCAGAGGTTATGAGAGACAGGAAGTTATGGGCAAATTGATTTTGGTGCTGGAAAACCAGGGATTTCCCCCCCTTCCCCCAAGTAATGACTGTAAAGCATGCTAATGCTATTCAACGTTAGTGCATTAAAGAGTGGCCTTATTAATTCAAGACATAAAGGCAACAAAATAAGCTGTTAAATTTAAAATATAATACACGCATAATGAGAAAAAATGTGTGAAAGCTTTATTCGAATGAAAATGTAGAATTGTTTGAGCTGTTGAAGTATCTTTTGTGCTGAGTTATGAGCATATGTAATAGATTTAATTATTAATTTCTCCATTGTTCTATGCACACAGACAGGGTTCAAGGCACAGTCATTCTCAGGCTTTCATAGATCTAATTTGTATAATTATTGCCTGAATAAAAGATTGCGCCAATTCCTAGCTCACTCCTTCATTCTCTGAAGCACTACCTCGATGCTGCTCTCCAAAAGGAGAGCACCTGCCAGTTCTTTGGGAATCAGCTGATCCTCCCCATGATGAGGCATGTTCCCGCTGACGCTCCTTTTTGAGCCTTTTTTGTCTAAATGAATTATCGTGCATCCTTTTTAATTTTATTGAACAAATTACATTTGTCAAAGTCTAGCTTTGTAAATAAATAGCTAGAGACACACGGATGCATATTGCTGCTGTTCAAGGTCTCTTGTTCTATTTATGGAAGCCAGATGAATGTGAAACAAAAGAGAAACTTTTCTCTAAAAGCAATTATCTTCCTGCATTCCCATCAGTATAATTATATTGCTGAGAATTTTAAAAAGTCATACAAGTAGAATTGAATACTTAAAATCGTGGCTGAGTCATTATGCAAAAGCTGAGCAGAGCGCTTTGCCTCATGCTAACAAAGCACACCGGGACTGGCTGCTCTCTTACACCTTCACACCTGCAACGTGGGGGTAAGTCCTGAATTTCTGTCAGTTTTGAAGTGCTGGTATTAGAGAGTTGAAATTCATTATCTCTCAGACATTTTGAGAGTCGAGGTCCCGTTCTGTGAGTATCTTTAATTGTGAGTATTTTATTTAACTTTGGAGTTGTGTTGTGTCACTGAAAGAGACAATCATTGTTTATGGGAAGGGTTTTTGTGTGTGGTGAAACGAACAAGATGTGGTACAGTCCAGCTGCATCTGTGAAGAAGTCTAGTAAAAGTCATCGTGTTGGCCAGTATTGTTTGGGCACCAACTGTTAGGACATCTTAGGAAACAGCAGTATCTACACGATTTGTAGAAAGTGCCATCAGTTTGGGAAGGAAGTAGAGAGATTGCCAAGAGAGATAATTTTCTGTCCATTGTCCCATCAAAGGTTGTCAGCTTTTATTGGAAGTATGGTTTTCTTGGGGAGGTGCTGTCAAACAACCGAGAGACAAGGTATGGAGATGTTCTGTGGGTGTTCTGCACTGTAGTCAGAGCAGCAGAAGCTGCAGGGGTTCTGCCTGAGAGGAGCAAGACCAGCTTGGCCCAAAGCCAAGGAAGCAGAGCTCCTGCAGCAGAATCTCAGCTGCTGCTCCGTCACAGCTGGTGTGAGCTGCTGCCTCGTTTTATGGAGAGCTGCTGTGGAAAGGTGAGAGCATGGTCATGCCATTAAAGGCCGTTAGACAATACTTGTAAGAGAAAGCCAAATAGAAGTGGCACAGAATAAGCATGGGTTTCCAGATTTGAATTTGCAGCCTATATGTTAAAGTGTATATTTGTGTTTAATATGAAGTTAGCTGGATCCTTCTAGTATCCAGCGTTGCCTTTTACCTGTAGTTTTTGCCTCTCCCAGCCTGTCTTGGGTTAAGCAGGACTACGTAATTCAAATATTTGAAACCCAGCTATGGAGAGATGAGGTATTCAGCCCAGCTTGGCACACAGCTCTGGCGAGTCAGGAAACAGACATAAGTCCCCATACTGCTGCAGACGGCTGCACAGAGCTGTGTGCTGAGCTGTGCCCATCCCATGAGGGAGCAGCTCCGTGCTGCACACCAGCATCAGCTGCAGCCTGGTGTTTTCTTTTCTGTGAAAGCCATTTTGACTGCCATCTGTTTGCATTTATTTCCTTTCCGGCTCCGTACATGACTCATCTGCATCAGGACACAGGAGCAAGGGCAGAGCTGGGCTGCTGAGGAGCTCCTTTCCCTGCTTTCCAGCCCTGATCTGGGCAGCTTTCTGCAAAGCTTTCCCCTGGCAAGGAGCCATGTGCTGGGCTGCAGGATTTAACCTGCTGGGTGCCCATCATCTGAGCTCGATGTCACCTTACAGAGCAGGTGTGCCAGGGCTGTCCCCTTCCAGTGCCATGAGATAGAGACAAAACACTTCTCCATCTGTAAAGTGATAAGAAGATGCAGGAAACCATAGTTCATTCTGGCTTGAGCTCTGCTGTTCCCTGCAGGTTACCCTCAAAAAGTAGAGCCACAGATCTGCTGCTCCTAGGTTTTAGTTCAATCCAAACCTGATCTTTTCTTCTTTCTCCAGAAGCCCCATTGGCGCCAGCATTTTCTTGTGTTCAGCCATGGGTAGGGGTTGCAGTAAGTGGTTTCCTCTTGCTTCCCTCTGGGATCCTGTGCCCGGGAAAGAGGTTTACTTCCATCTGAGGGTCTGCCTCAGGACTTCATGGGGGTTGTGTCTGAACCATAATGGTATTTTAAGGGACTTTTGTTTTTCAGTAAATTACCCTCCAATAATCTGCAAATCTGGTACCAATCAGAATATGATACGTATCCTCAACCAGTTCCAGTGGGGCTTATTTCTATTACATCTGGCAGTGTGTCCAATGGGAGAGAAAAAGCCTCAACCAGAACTAGCTGCACTGAAATCAACTGAATTTTGGATGTGTTCAGCCTTTTTGGCCAGACTCATTCCAGTTCATGAGAAGTAATTATCTCTTGAGCATCACATTAATATTAAAGATCCATAGGCATTAGTGTTTAGGCAACATACCTTCTTCTCAGCTCCAAAAAAAAGATGTGGGATAATTGATCTGAACATGCTCCAAATGTGCATATGTCTTTATTTATGAATTCCAATGTGAATTGTTTGGGAGGAAAAGAAAGAATAAGGAAAAGCAGGCAGAAATGTCGATACTTCTCATCTCCCTGGCCATTTATGTGAAGAATGGTTATAATCCCCTGAAAATGAGTTGTGAAAGCTAACAGCGTGTTAATAACATGCGTTACAAACGCAAAATCCCTTTAGTTGGTATTTCATATTTATACCTTTTCCTCTTTCTTAGATGAGGAGCTCCTGTTGGTGGGAGTGCCTGCCACTGGTTTTGGGCAGGATGGTGGCCCCAGTGGCTCCTCTTCCTGCAGTTGGTGTGAAACTACATCCCAGCTTCGCTCTGCTGAAGGAGAAGTGGCCCTTGCAGCACCCAGAGCACTGTCTCTTGTGGGCTGTCCAGGGCTGCTGGGGTGACCCATCCCAGACTTGGAGGTGACAGTGGCCGTGCTGTGGCCTGGTTGTATCCCCAAGACCGGGTACAATTGCCAGCCAGCAATTATGTGAAACAGTAGGGAAGCTTTTTCCTTACTGAGTTTTTTATTGTGTTCAGCTTCTCACAGTAGGGGAAAACAAGCCTATAAAGGTGCCGCCAGCTTTTTTCAAGTTCTGCACGTGGCATGGCCCTCCTTGTTTTAACGCCCTGGTGAGGGGTGTCAGCACAGCCCGAGCGGACACGGTATGGCCCAATTTCCTGCAGAGCACGGCGAAGGCCACAGATATCAGCTTCAAAGGTAAACAATTACCTTTTATTATCACACATGGCTTTAGCTCCACCAGTTTCGAATAGCACATAATCACGAGTCTGTGATAACATTTACTCCTGATGAGAGAAAATTTACCAAGTACTAAATTGCTGCTGAGATGACGGGAACACGAGCCAGGCAGGAATTAGCTCCGATGATGAGTCAGCAGACGTTAATGTCTTGCACCATGCTGGATGCATCTGCCGAGCCGTCCAGTGTTGAATCATCTTAAATATTTCTGTCTTACTGCCCCTCCAGGAAGAAGCATCGGAGAACTTTTGTCTGTCTGTGTTATATATGCATAAGCTATTTTAAAATAAATATATGCAGGCATATAACAAGTATATGCGTTTAGGTAGGTAGGTAATTTTCAGCTACGGGAAGGATGAGCAGCCAGCAACTATTTAAAGTAAAACATGCATGGAAATGCTAATAGCAATTGCCTACACTTGGGGTTTGGAAAATGATAGCTTTGCTCAGCTGTGGCTTTGATGAGCCTGGGAGGGTGACCTGGCATCCATGCCACGCACACTGGGCCTCCACAGAGCCCAAGTGAGAGCTGCAGGTTTACGTGGTGCTCTGTGTGTCAGAAATGATTCCCTCCTGAACCAATGAGACAGCTGCAGAGTGCTGTGCTCAAGTCTATCACCTCTTCAACTTTTTCCCTTTTTTCCCCATACACCCAGAATGTCAGTGTTGGATAAATGCAGTATCTAGATCCAGTCAAGAACATCAGATGAATTCGATGGAGAGGGGCAAATAACTTTTTAAATGAGATTCCTTTTCTCTGAGGGCCTGCAGTTGGACCATCATATGCTGCCCTTGTTCTGTGGAGGATGTTCAACAGATGCGAGGCGTGCCATGTAACTGGGGATGCAGACGGGCTTTACTCTGGGCAACACAGCTGTTGCACAAAGGAAGATGTGAAGCTTTTATTTAGTAAATTGCGTTGTATTCTGCTTCATTTATTGTGGCAAAGCAAATCAAGTTGTTCTAAAGCGCATTGTCTATTCTGGCCTTAATGTGTATATATCATTAACCAACTGTATGCATGTGAGAACTGCAGTAATTTAATGCACACCATGCAGAACTGCTTTTCTGTTTTGAAACTCTGACTCTCTGAGGTACGGAGGTCAAAAGTTAATTCTAGTGAGAAATGTGAGAGTTGTCTGTGTTTGCCAAAAGATTGTTGTTTCAGGCATTCTGCAGTCTGAGTCTCACCACTCCAACTCATGTTTTTAAAATTTTCCCACCTCTCCCTAAGTTTCAGATGCAATTTTAAAAAAAAGCCAACAAAACAAAACTCATTAAAAAAAAAAAAAAAAAAAAAAAAAAAAAGCAGCAAAACCAGCCAGTGTTTTAGAAAGCTTGGTGAGGACAGTGCTTGGCTTTGCAGTTGGGGGTGGGAAGCACAAACTGACTGCATGGGACAGTGGACTGGTACAGCCTCCCAGTGCCCATCATCCCTCTCCTGCTCTTCTCCTCACTGCCACTGACCCGGGGCTCAGCCTCTGGTCAAAGCGAGCTGGTGGCCATCTGCCATCTGATGGAGGTGCTTCCACTCACCTCCCCTTTTTCCTGGGGTGGGTGTGGGTCCTTGCTGGTCTGAAGACTTCAGGATTTCTGAATGTTTTAGGTGCTTAAAATAGCCCAAAGGAAACAATGTGAACATCCTCTGCTCTGTGAGTTTTGCACTCCAACACTGTGTTTTTCAAAAATTCACACTTGTGACTCTTTCTGAGATTCTCTAAAATAACAGCTTAGTATTTAATGAACATTAAAGGGGAATTAAATTAATCTAAACAGTAGCTTGGTTTCAGGCTTCTCAGTAGTGGCTGCTCAAAAGTAAGGCAATGTTTTTAGACCAAATAAGAAATCCATCCTTTGAGGATTGGTTTATAGTCCTCCAAAATTTTCCACGGGGTTAATAACCAAGAGAAACGTCCTGGCGGAATGATGGCATTCCTGCTACTGCCCTGCCGTTAGCACGGTACGACAGGAGGTTTTGAGTCAGTTGCAGAATTTTTCTTCTACAGCTGAAGGTGACACATCTCCAAACCTAATTGTAAATCTTTCTCCCATTTTTCTTTGCATCCTGAGATTCTTGGGCACAGCGATTAACTCTTGTTGAAGCACAAAATGAAGACTGGAAGTGCCAGAACCTTTTAGTCAGTGATTTCCAAAAACTATGGAATTTCCTGCCCAGCTACATCAGATCAGCCAACAACTTGTAATTGCTAAAAACAGCCTGTTGATTTTCCTCCCAAGTGCTTCAGCTGGCCTGGCTGAGCTTTTCACTTTTCCACTGTCTTGAGATGTTTCTCTCATTGTGCACCACGCTGTATTTTTATGGTCAACATATCCTATAGCAAACAATTTCAGGCTGATGGCGGAAGGGAGATTGGATTCCAATCGGAGATTTGAGCCCGGGACGGGGAGCCAGGAACGCCTCAGTTCCTGGACCAGATCTGCCACTAAATCAGGAATCCACATAAAGCAAAGCCACATGACGAGCGACTGCAGGATGATTTGATTTTCTGTGCAGAGGAGGAAGCGAGTGTTTGAACGCGGCCCTTGCCTTGGCGCACCGCTGCAACCGGAGCCGCCATTACAGGTGGGCCGTGAGCTGGGGCAGGTCCCGGGGCACGGGGCTGCGACTGGGACGGCTGCTGTCCGGATGTGGACTGCGAGCGCTCACTGGGGCGGTGCTCAGGCTGGCGTCTTGGTAGTGAATGCAAATAAATCAGCTAAATACGCCCGTATGAAATTTTCCTGCTGAAAAATTCATTCTATAAAAACATTTATACTGTATTCTTTATTGTCAGCTAATCCTGCCCAAACTCATTAAATGGCAGTGTGTGGGTTACTTGCTGTCAGTGAAATTATCAAAGGCATTTTTCAGCTGGTGCACCGGGAAAGCATGTGCTTCAATGCCAACTAAAACAATAACGAGGAAATGTTATGATCAGACTTGACCAAATGACCTTTCCCATTTTAGATTAGTTCTTAATTTCAGCACAAGGGTCATCCTGTGAGAATACTCACAATAAGTCACTGCTCACCTCTCACATGAAAAAGAAGTGACTTATTAGAAATCTCACTGTACTCATTGCAGTTAATGAGATGTGGAAAGCTTTGTAATTTGATTTGCTGGACCATATGCTGTAAAGGGATACTGCTGATTTCATTCCTCCACATTTAATTTAAGCAGTATGCAATGGCTTCTTCGTATGGCTACTTATATAATAAAAATTAACTTGAAGTATAAAAAAAATACGCCATTGTGGGGTTTATTACTCTGTGGTTGAGTTTCAAGTGTTTTTCATTGAAACATCTGTAAGTAATGTGTAGGTCTAATTTTAAATCCTGGCAAATATTTTCCATTTAACATTTGGTTTTTACTGACAGGCTTGGAGTGGAGGTTTTCAGAGCTTGTCAGTAACAGATATGCGTTTTCAAAGATAAACATTTTTTTAATTGAAGATAACTGTAATTCAATGCTCACTTTTCCGATCCATCCTGTGTTCCAGCAGCTGCCAACAGCAGTGCAGATGCTCGTCCCCTTTCCTTCAGACCCCTGCAGCAGCCGGTCCATTCCTGTGTGGTGTCAGGGGCTCGTCTTCACTGGCAGACTTGGGCATATGGGGTGATGGTGGGGCCAGCAGGGGCATCGTCTGTTCCCTTCTGGATGCCCTGTGTGGGGCATTTCACTCCAGAAGGTGGATGTGTGCTTGGTGCAGGGTGGAGCTTGGCAGGGCCTGGACCACGGTGGCTCACCGTCAAGGCTGTATTTCAGATTATTTGATTTTCGGCTGCAGACAAAATGAAACAGCTTGAACAGACAGGCTGGGCTGTGCTGCCTGTAAACTTGGAGACTGGGCTGCATGGTTGGTGTGCGCTGCCCTGCCCTGAATGGTCTCCTGGTGGCAGTGCTTCGTGAGAGAAATCCAGCCGTGGCTGGGCAGCAGACAGGATGGACATACTGGTGTGAAGGGCCTGTCTGAAAAATGGACACCAAAATTGTTGTCAAAGGAAGCATTGGAAAGCTGAGAATGCCAGACACTCACTGTTTTCAACTGAAAGCAATGTTGTGGTATTGTTTGCAGTTATGGTTGAGGTGTCCGTTGGCTCTGAGCAGAGGACTGCATGTGTTCTAACCTGTTGGTTAAATCTGACACCAAGCCAAGAAGTTCTGTTTGGAGAAGTGTGGTGGAATGTGATGAGGGAGCTGGGAAGTCTGCGGCCGTGCTGTGGCAGGGCAGGGGGCCGTGCTGTGAGGTGGGTGGGCAAGAGGGGTTGGTGCCAGGCAGGCTGCTGCTGTGCTGCATCTCCTACCATGTGAGCTCTGCTGGTCTCTCACTGCATTTTAAAAAAGTTGAATTCTGCTTTTATTGAGGAATAATAATAGTGAATTATTTCCCTTCAACCAGTATTGTCGTTTTGTTGAACCCTGAACTGCAGCTGCAGAAAATTAGGCCTGGGAGCAGAGGGATGAGCAGTGGTGGGGAGGGCTGAAGGATGCCAGCAAAGGCACTCTTTCTTTACTACTAAAGAAAGCCCATTTCTTTTTGATTTGAAGACTGCCTTTAATGCTTGGTGAATGAACATGGTTTTGGTTCAGCTGCTGTACCAAAGACAAAGGCTCAAGTCAGCTCTTTGGGAGCCTGAGGTCCGAGCCTGCCTTGGGTCAACCATGGCCCTTTGTGCATGGAGCTACAGATTAAAAAAAAAATAACAGCAAAACCGGGCTTCATTTTTAACATGTTCCTGTTTTCTTTCATCAGAAGTTTTGAAATGCTTCACAGGAGGTTGTTGATAGTCATAATCTCAACCATCGTGATTTCTCATAAGCATTGAGAAAAACTGCAGCTTTACTGAATATAGCGTCTGTTTTAAATGGCGGGTGGTTCACTTCTTTTTAATAGGAGTTCAAGCACAGAGGCAAGTAAAACCTAATGAAAGTGCCTAGAAGATTTTGTTTTGATACCTCGCAGCAGCCCTTGTTTATACTGAAGGGGGAAAAGATTTCTTTATAGCCAGGCCTGCAGAAGCCAGAAATTTAATCTTTCTATACAACTTATTTTATTGCATTTTTAATTTTCTCTTGCATTACTATGACCCTTTTCTATAGCTTTTGACGCCTGGTGCTTAATTACTTATCATTAGCAGTGTACATGGGGGCCTTCCTGCATATTTAGAAATGTGATCATTAGTACACGGGAAGACAAAGACTTCTTTAAGACCGTCATTAGTTATTCTGTTTTCATAGAAATGTTCATTAGAGAAACTACCCACCTGGTTAAATAATTATAATTAAGAATTGGTAATCTCCTTTGCATTTTTAACTCAATCTTCGGGATATGTGTGCATAACTAAAGGAGCCTTGTTTGGCCATCATACTATCTTTTCTTTTCAATTTGAATTGTCAAGCAGGTTTAAATGCTGTGTTTTGAAACCATATACCCTAGGAATGATTTATGGAAATATAGGTTATTAACAAGAAAAAGAAAGAAAGAAATCAACCCAGCAATTATCTCTGAATTCATTAACTGTGCACTGGCAGTGAGAGGTTGTATAAGCCATTTACTGTAATGCGTGGTATGGAGAAAAAAAAAATGTCACCGGGGCCTGATTTCTCTGCCCCATCGGCGGTTCTCACTGCAGACACCCAGCCTGCTGGGCTACGCTTCCAGAAGGGGGTGATTTCCATTTTCTGATGGGGTATTGCTTGGAAATGCTGACAGTGAGTGCAGTTGTGTTGGTTATCCTGCTCGCGGCCATCATGGGGAGCTGGTGGGAAACCCTCCCCAAAGAGGTGAGTGTGCACCCATCCACTGTGAGGCTGTGGGGAAGGGAGCATGGGCACAGGGAGGGCTCGCCCCCATTGAGCCACAGGGATGGAAGAGCTTGTCAGTGGCATAAATATCATCTGTAAACAATTAAGCAGCTACTGCTCATTCAGGGCAGTTTTGAGAAGCAAAGGAAGTCTGCAATCAGTTATATCTCCAATTACCATAAAAATATATTAGCCATTCATTCATTTATTAATGATTCATCAGTTAACCACACATAATGAGCAAATAATTAGCAATGCTGTACAGTTGCCAAAATTGAAGAAGTGTTGGCATTTTAAAGATGAAAGGTTGCATTTATGTAAAAAGTCGGGTGGTGATAAAGTTAATGCAGAAGATAATTATAAAAGTGGCTGTCCTATTTTAGAGGCTGAGGTCCCGCAAAACTTGCCTAATTGAACTGAAATTAATATTCTTCAAAAGCACGCATGTTACGGCATACTGGCTGCTGAATTTACTCGGAGATCTCCCTTCAGTAAGGTACGTCGCACAATACAAGTTAATAAAATGCCAGACAGCAAGACTGCCTTCTTTGTTTGCTTGGTTCAGGGCCTTGTGGAAAACAATAAATTGCATTCATGTCAGCCGAGGCCCATCCCTTTGCTAATTACTGTTTGGTGCTGAAATGACTTCTGTGAAATTGGGAGCATGAAGAAACACACAGCCGTACAAGGGAGGCTTTTCAGACTACAGCAGTAAATGTGAGATAGGCCTTAGGCGCACAGATGTTAAAACAGTGAATTCCCCTACAGATTACACTAATGGAAACCCTGTCAGGGTAAGTCAAATCCGGGGTCTGCGGTCAAAATCTAATTAACGTTCCTGTACTTAAAAAGAATATGAATGCCTGGAGGTGAGGAAGAATGTATAAGAAACTTGCTTGTTTGTAAAACTGCTTGTGTGAAGGACCAGCAGCACCGAACCTGTCGGTATGAAGCAGCACCTGTAGCCAAGCTGCTTGTGCCACGTAATGCAGCACCGTGGGGCTCAGCCCCTGTGCACAACGTGGCTGTTAGTGGCCATGTCTGTCCCTGGTGGGCACTCCTTGGCATCTCAAAACGCTCCCTTTGTTTGGCACAGTCAAGGTCCCTGTTTGGAGAGTACTCCTAGCTGAAGCTATAAGACAGGGCGAGCGTCTCCTTGTGTGAGAAATTGGGCTGCTCCACATAGGCTGGGCTTGAGGACACTACTGGGGCTCTTGCAGCGCTTTCACAGCTGCACTGTGCATGGCCTGTGCAATAGCAGAGGAAATTAATTTATAATGCAACAATCTCTTCGTTTTCTCAGCACAGAAATTCCCCAAAATACTTAAAATAACACTCAAAGTGGGACAGACCTTAAATTTTGAATAAATGAAACCCTAATCCAGTGTGTTCTGAAACAAGCTTGTTATTAAAGAAATAAATTTGAAACAGCAAGTGGTTGGAGAATTTTGGATTTAATTATTTAAATCTACTTAAGATAACTATCTAGCACTGTGTTTGGGTTTCCTGTTGAGAGCATGTTTTCCAGGAAAGGAATCCCACCCAGTGCCTGGCCAGTGTTAACTTCCTTCTGCAACAATATTTTCAGTAGCAGAGACAAATAATTAATATTATAATAAGGCAAAGCATTGTATGTTTATGTAGTGATATTAATTTCCTTGACATGTTCTGCCATGAAAGCTGCATGGAGCTATGTGTGGAGTGGAGACACTGCCGCGCTCCTCGGCTAAGTGGTACAGCCATTTAGCTGTGCTCCTTAGGTACCTGAGAGGGAAAGTCCCTCTGCAGAGCTGCAGTACCAGTGCAATTGTTAACACCTAGCTTGGGATATTATATGTGGCCATTGAATAGATAAATGTTGAGTATTGGATTTTGTTCATTGGGGTTGTTGTGCACATGAAGAGTTATACCCGTGGATGTGCGTTTTGCTCAAAATCTATGATGTCGTCTTTAGGATGCAAGATTGCTTCCAAGCATGGCATAGATAAGGCAACAAATCTGCTTTTTCTTTCACAGGACCGCAACAGGAGCTTGCTGGATCTTGGCTCTCTATTTAGAGTGAGAGGCATTGAGGATGCCCCTGTTCTGTGCAAGGCCCAGGAGAGGGACGAGAAACAAGGAGGAGTTGCCTGTCTCCAGCCACAGCACAGGCACAGGGGACGGAGGTGCACCCAACAGCCACTGTGGCGCAGCTGACGTCCTCCACAGCCAGAAGTGGTGGGAGAAAACTCTGGTGCTGAGTCACGTTTCCTTCCTTTGGGCTCATGCTGGGATGGATGGACCTGCTTGCACTGTGCCAGCAAGGCTTCACTGCGTGGCTTCTCTGGGTGAGTGTGCTGTATGTATGCTATGAATAACATGGATGGTATTTTTGTGTTTGCATGTCCTCACAAGCGAGTTAGCTCTGAGTTCTAAAATACACAACATGCGTGAGGATGGTGTTTGAGACCAAAACCTAAAGGTCTGCCCTGTTCTTCACATTCAGGCACACACACTGGCTTAGCATATGGTTATTAGCAGTTCTTCCTTTTATAAGTCATTTTATATTTTAAAGAAAAGATAGTCCTATAAATATTTTTTTCTTACAACGTAATGCCTATGGTTATGTGTTACATGAGGCAGATGCTGACTTAAAGCTTAGTTCTTGCTCAACAGATCTTTCAGCCCACCAAAAGGGGTTGATTAGTGTCCCCCTGCTGAACCATTTTTTTCCTCTGTTGCTTTGACCCATTGATTTAATTAAGGTCTAATAAAGAGAGGGCTGAAAGATTGTTAAAAATCTTTTCTCTTTTTTTCATGGGTCTGACCTATGCTGGTCCGTTGGTGCGTTTTTGACTTCTATGTGCCCTCTTTAATATGTAAGCATAGTACCACAGAGCTTGTCTTCCTTAGAGCCAGTTGGCTTTTTTCCTCAATGGTAAATCAGATTTAGTTTTGGTTTTAACCAAAACAGTTGCTTTTCTGGCGACTTCTTATTTTAGTTAAGTAATAAAATATTGAAAGCAAGTCATGGTATCAAAAGGAAAGACCTCGGAAAGCTTAGCAGTGACCCTTTCCTTTTCTGCTTCCTTTCTCATCTTCCTCTTGCCAGCAGAGAAAATGAGAGAAATAAAAACTCTGGTTTTGCTTTCCAATTAAATAACAAGAATGAATGAAAGCTTACTAAAAGTTCTTGCTGTTTTTTCAGCTGACCCTATTTCTTATAACTTTGTGTCTTACGTAGGTCAGTGTTAGCGCTCAAGAACATGCTTCATGCTACTTGCCATAGTGGCATCCTCCTTTTTCCCTTTCCCTTTCCCCCTCCCACCAGCTCTGCAGTCGTTACTCTGGGTTGAGAAGAGCTTTTCTCAGCATGCTAATTTTGCTTCTGAGCAGGCTCATCTGTATCCAGTAAAAGGGAGATTACCACCAATGTGGCCCCATTTCTCTGGAGAAGTCTCCAGTACCAGTGTTCCCTGCGCTTTTCAGTCATACTGAGACTGCGCTGACAGTCATCTTAAGAAAAAAGAGTGCAGAAAAGACCAAGCTGCAACTTCAAGAAATGGTTCTGACATGCTTTCTGTGGCTTGAAAGAACAGCATTGCTATCGAGAGTGGCAATTTGTGACTGTGAGCCCTCCTAGACAGCTCTTGTGCTCGAGTTTCCACGCTGCAGCTCATTAGCAGAAGAGCTGCCTGCAGGGCTATGCAAGTTTGCAGAAAAGCAGGATGTGCACTGAAATAAAAACCTGGTTTGTGGGGCTGTGGTCCCGGAGCTGGCTGGGCGCTGGCACTTCAGCCTGAAAGAGAATAAGCCACCTGGACGTTGGGACCACAGGGATGTGACACACCGCTTGCTGGGGGCCATCTCTGCCCTGTAAAGCACTAAAGCAGGTGTATAAATCCTCCTGTGTTCACTGGGATTTAGGCATCTGCTTAAAGTTAAGCACTTGTTTAGAGAGTTTCCTGAAGGAAAGCCTGACAATTGTGCCCAAGAGTAACTTTGAAATTATTTTTAATTTGCTCATCATAACCAGCTGTCATGAGGCTGTGTAAAAAAGCTGATTGTGGAGAGATGAAAGACTTACCAGGCCCCCAGCTTTGGTGTCAGCGCCTTGCCCAACACCCAGCCGGGTCCAGGCTGCGCCTTCCAGCCCCAGCCTTGCTTGGGACGTGCTGTGCTCTGCTTGGCCCTTCCTGCAGGGAAAGCACCCAGGTGCTGCCCATCTGCAGCAGCCTCTGCGGGCAGTGGTGGAGGGAGGGAAGGTCCTTTCTCTATTTAGTTGGAGAGTGCAAAGTGAAGGAGGGCAGAGCAAGCAAGGAGGTTAGGAGCTCTGTGTCCAGGCTAAAGGTTCAGCCAGACTTCCTGCTTGAAACACAGCGAGTGCCACATCCATTTGTGTCACCTGAGTCAGAAACTTTAAAGGCCCCTTGCTTTTAGGATATGTTTTCTTGGTAATCCCTTCTTTCTCACAACAAATTTGGAGGCTAAACTTAAAAATGCAGCAATCAAAGGAAAAATACCCAACAACCCTGACTGCTGTTTAGCTCTGTATGTGTACATGGTTTACATGTGTCACTTGAGGCAAGCAGGACTCTGTCCATGTAGCTTGGAGATATCTTACTTTTTGATAAAATACATGGTGAATTTGTCCGTGGATTATAGCACCATTGTCTGGCTCTCAGAAAAACTACATTTTCAGTAAAGATATTTTAAAGCTTTTTTTTGTACAGTCCCTAGGTAATTAATCTGAAGCACACGCACATTTCCATATATCACTGTGCTGGAGAAGTGGTGGCTGATGTAGTAGCTAAGATCAGGTAGGAACCAGCCATGCATTTAGTCTCTTTTCCAGTGCTTCACTCCAAATTCCCCCAAATCTAAATTAATCTTCCAGAAATGTATAGGAGATTTGGTTTATGATGGGAAAAAAGAGCTTTGCATTATTACCGTATCCTATCGGTCTTCCCTCAGCATGACTTTCTGTAGAAAACTTTTGCTGTGATAAAGCACAGAGCCACAACTGCTTCTGCATCTTAAAGCAGATGCCAGTTACATGGGATGCTGTGCAGGGGCATGGGTTATCTCAGAGCAGTCCCTCAGTCCCTTTGGGGTATTCCTTCAAGGTGGAATGGTGCTCAGCCCTGCACTGCTAGGAGTCAGGGGCACGCTGGTTATCAAGGGCCCAAGCACACTGGGCACAGCTGGGTGTGAACATGGCTGTGCTGCCTGTGCCCTGCGACAGCACTGCTGTGCTGTGATCCCTGCCCCAAAAATCCCCGCTCTGGGCTGTGGCTTCCCTTCTCCGCCACCCGAAGCCGCTCCCTCCCTTGCAGTTTTCATTCCTTTCCTCCTTGCCAAGAACGCTGACTCCAGCCTGATCTGAAAGTTAATTTTAACAAATAACATCTTGGGCCGAGCCAAGTTAGGATCTGGAGATAGGACACACTGCGGGAAGGGAGCGGGGCTGGGGCTGTAAGAGAGCATGAACACTCAGTCTTGTAATATGTGTGAGAGCTGATGCTCTCTGAGCAATCGAGTGCTTATTATTATTTCTCTTGGATAGGTCACCTGGGAATGGAGGAATTTTTCATTTTAAATTAAAAAGAAATCTTTTATAATGCTCATTTCTGAAAGGAAAAAGAAGAAAAGCCACCTCATCATGGAAGCAATTAGATGGAGGACACATTGGAAGGAGTGACTAGTTGTTAATTTTTGAGCTGTTGACCCTGACAGAGGGATTTTTTTGACAGTTTTTTTTTTGAGGTGTCTTTCATATGCCTACAGTCCGTGGTTACTTCTCATTCAATAGCAATTACCGTATATCCATTTTGTGCTAGGGACTGCTCGAGGTGGATGCAGTGGTCCCTGTCAGATGTGTGCCAAATTGAAATGCCAGCAGCTGTGTGAGCAGCGGGATAATCGTATCTGCTGCTTCTTTCTTCCAAGTCCTGGTAAGTGTTTTAGGGAGTAACTTCCCCTTGCCTTGACACGAGCTGAAAATGCAGCCTCTGTTTTGCATTGCAGATCCCAAGTCAGCCGTGTCAAGGTTTGACCAAGAATCAAGGAGGATAATGGGTCAGATGTAATTAAGAGGCAAAACTATTGGTGAAATAGCTGCACATTTTGGTTTCCTTTATTTCTGCCCATCAGATTACAAACCTCAGTCCCTTTACCACTTTAAAAACCAAATATGTAATTGCAACCCCTGCCTAACTGCTCTGTTTTATCAGATGGAACCCAACTAGCTAGACACCACAATAAAAAAAAAAGCGCATTGTACCTCAGAAAAATATGGGGCTGAAAACTCAGAAAAAAGACACAGTCTTGTTAAAATATGGATGTGGTCCAGTGATGGAATGAGTAGAGAAACTTGAATGGATTAGAGTCAAAAAACACTGCTTAATTCTTGGGGTTTTTTATTCGCCATTCAGCTTACATCAGTGTTAACATCTACAGAGAAATGCAGCCATTTACAATTTGCCGTTCAATGTGTTACTTTAATTAGTATGAAAATTAAAGGGCAACTATAGGCCAATGTGAATGATTATGGAAATACATGTGCATCACATGCAGTGCTCTCATTTAATTAATCGTCTTGTAAACTATATCGAGCACTTTAAGTCAGCTGCTGAGTATAACAACTCTATTTTAAATAACCGCTTAATACTTAACAGGATGTGGAGAAAACACTGTAGCACACGACCGCTTCTCAAGTTTCAGCGTCTGAGATTTTTTAAAGCTGACCCAAGTCAACCGAAGGAATGTTTAACACCCCGTGTCTGAACACAAGAAACTCTGTGATGTGCAGACATTCAATTACATTTTTTAAAAAGTGAGAAGCGTTTTGTAAAATAGTGACTTTAGAAAACTAATTGGCAGCAGCAAACCGGAGAGTGAAGGCCAAAGTTAGAGGGGAACTTTTATTACAGTAACTCTAGTCAAGGAAAAGGGACATAAAGGCATCTTTGTTTCTCAGTCAAATTATCTGATTAAGAAATAAAACATTTTAACGTGCTTTAAATGCAGCATTAATTATTTATATGAAACAAATTAAAGCCAGGTTCCATGAATTACACTTTGTGTGTGTGAATTTAATGTTACAGGAATAGAGGAATAGTAATCCTTTTACATTCGTGCCTTACTTCATTAGGCAAAATGAAATATTAAGGGCTCCATTCATTCAAAAAATTCTTATGCATTCAGGTCACAGTTTTGCTGTGGCCTCCCTTTTTTTTTTTAAGAGTACAATTTACAGCACTGGTTTTTAACTGATTCAGAAAAAGCAATCTGCTCCTGCAGGATGGGCTCTAATAAATGGATGAGTTTGGGAGAGAGCAAAGGTACTGTGGTGGGTCATGTCGTCAGTGAAAAGGCCCAAAGGATGCGGTGCTGTGAGGGTTCAAAGCTGCTTGAGTATAATAGATCATCAGATGCATTGCTGGCAGGGAACCTCTGAACTGCATGAACCCCTTTTCCTGCAAATTGGTCAGTAAATAATATTCCCTCTCATTGACTGTTTGCAGTGACTGGGCAGTGCTGCATTCAGGTGAATGAAGAACAGAGGCTGTTACAGGGGCGTATGTGTTCAGGGATGTACTTTTCTATTTTCCAGACATTCCCATTTCAGCAGTGGTGAGTCCGTGCTCAGCTCCACAGGAGGAATTCCATTGACTGAAGGCAGGCTGATGCCTGGGGGATGAGGTTACATGCTCATCAGTCACCTGTCTGACTGCGAACCCACTGGTAGGGCGCTGGTGACTTAATGTGTTGTTTTGCTTATGGGGATGTGAGAAAACATAAGAGAACTCTGATGGTTTATCATTTCTGTTGTTTCTTATTTTTTTGTTTCTTTTTTTTCTTCTTTCTGTCTGAATGGAGAAACAGCCAGAACTGTGCAGTGGTATTCACCTCTAGCTTTCAAAATATTTACAACATTCACTTAATGTTAAAATAATCATTTTAAAAGAGAGATGGGGAAAAAAAAAAACCAAAATCCAAGAAAGAAATGACAAAAAAAGTCTTACCCAGAAGCTTGCAAGTCGTCAGCTGGCTGAATTTATATAAACTTTTGGGAAATATAGGAAAATGGGACGAGGCGTCAGATGGTTGGGTAAGATTGATGTATTTAATAGTTCAGTTAATATGGATCAACATCTGCATTTGGTTACATCTGCATAAGCGCCTAACTTCAGCAGAGTTGTGCTGTTGGAACCGAATTTGGACCAGTGTTTTTAAATAGGCCCTGGTGCAGAATACCTGCCGAGAGCTCAGCGCTGTTGTGCCCGGTGGCCCTGCAGAGAGGGTGTAATGCAATCTGTTAGTGTTTCTCCTGTAATTTTTAAAACACGTTGAGGAGTAATATATTTTTTTATAATAGGGTACTCCCTGTCTCTTTAAGTAACTGTCAGATGTATGATGTCCTCGTGCCAAAATGCTACGGTCTGCTCCCTCTGAGCAATTGTTAATTAAATCCATCCCTTATTGTAGAGCCTGCCTAGTCTCTTACCCGTTCTGCTTATCTGTGACACCAGATGATGCTCTGTAATTCATGGCCAACATGCTCCCACCTTCAGCAGAGCCTCCTGTGCACTGACCTTAGCCAGCTTCACCTTTTCCTTATTCTCAAAGAGAATGCAACACTGGAGGCAGCAGTTTTTATCAACTTCTCCTGCTGACCAGATGGAGGCTCAGTGATAAATAAATGTCCTCCCATCCACCGCAGCCCCCCAGCTGTCACCGTCCCCCACTGCCCACCAAAATGTAGAGCAATGGGAGAGCAATGGACTGTCCTCAAAGAGGACCATGAGCTGCACTGCCAGTGGGGAAGAACTGCTTCTGCTCGTCCAGGTAATGTCGCTGTGTTGGCTGGAAACTCTCCACTTGGTCCTGGGCAGTGCCACCTGCAGATCCCTGCACCTACTGGTAAGGCTGATACACAGGAGCTGGTAGGAATACTTTCATAGCTGACAAGCTGTTTCCCGTGAACAGTGTCAAAGATTTAAAAGCCACTTCTGCAAATGGGACTTTCTGGCAAATACATGCTAAGCAAATCTTTTATTATTACCATATGGCTAGGAATACTCCCAGAGTTCTCCTGGAAATGGGTACTGTACCAGCAGAAAGCAATATTCTGTTGGCCTGTGCATTGCCTCAAGGGTATTTACCATGGTAATAAGATCAGTAATTCATCTCCTAAAATCACTGGGAGTACAAATGCTTATTTAAGTAGATGGTATCTTGATTGCAACTGAGTCAGGAGAGCTCTTAAAGCTGCCTATTTAGGCTACAGATCTTCTGTTAAAGGCAAAGGGCTGGTAGTTCTTGGTAAACGTAAGAACATTGCGTTTCACAGCTACCTCACATTTTCAGCAACTCAGAGAAGATGTATAGTACATCCCTTGGTGAAATGAACTCATACAAATCTGTTAGGAAATGATGCCTCTTGCTTTTTTTTCCACTATTTTTTGTTTGTTTTTTTCACTTTCCATAGCAATGTAATGGGAAGAGATACAAATCTCTCCATCCCCAAATGGTTTGTTGGAAGAAAAGAGGCAGAGAGAAAGCCATCACTGCGTATGTTCCAGCAGCATCTGGAGTCACCTGAACTCCACTGCGCTAGGTGATGCAGCACCAACAGAAATTAAGAGGCAGTCTTGGCCCTGAAAGGAAAAATCTGGGGAGTAAAATTATTTACTTTGTCACAGAGTAATCCAGTGCCAGGGAGTCTGCAGACTCAATGGCCTCTGCTGTGGAAGTCCTGGAGGCTTCCAGGCTCGTCCAACTGCTTTTATTTTGTGTGCAAAGCTGATGAAGAGAAAACGGGTTTTTATAACAAAGGCATACAAATGAAAGTTGAAAGACCTGACTTCTAATCCCAGACTGCTGCAGGAACTCTTCACAGAATGAATGATATGATCCAGAAACAGAGAAATTCATCAAATTGTTTTATTTGAGGAAAACCATAATGTGTCCTCTGAGAATCCAGAATGAGTGCTTATAGCCCTATGGCAGGAAGGTCTCAGGTGGTCCACAGTGATTCACATTGGTGATGTGGTATTGGAGGTGAATCACAGAAAAACTGAGCTAGAAGTGTCTAAACCAGATGTTTTCTAGTTTGCCGAGAAACCTGAGCAAGGATATGTGGCTGAAATGGAAAGCATTAGGCATTTTCCTGCAGAAAGTGCTTTAACTTTGTCAGTACTCTTCCTTTTCCTTACAAATTTGATGAAAGAAATATTAGTTTGTACTCTCCATGTGAGAAATTAAGGATTTTTCATTAGGCACAATTCTTCCTTGTAAGTCAGAATTTTCGCCTTAATTTTTTTAGACAGACGTAGATCATAAACATTTGAATTAACTTTGACCAGTTTGATCTGTTGTCAGATAGAGTATGTATGTAGATGACACCAATACATTTTGGTGAAGTTCTCTGGATTCCACCAGAATTCATAGGATGATATTTCATTATTTAACAGTGCTTAACACTTTAGGTAGCAATCTCCATCCTCAAGCTTATTAATCAATGCAACACCTCTGAAAGGAGCATTTCTATGTATTCCAATTAGAGTGAGAAATTTAAAATGTATGGATGTGTTCTGAAGTGTTGGTCAAACAGCGGAAGAAACCCAGGTTTTGAAATTGGGAGTTTGTGGTTTCTGTCCTCTGCTCAGGCCAGACTCCTGTGGCACACAAGTCTCTTTATGTGCTTAATGCATCAAGCTCTGCTGAATTTAGAGCCGCACATCAGCGTGGTGGTGCTCCGACTTCAAAATGTGATAACACAACTGATTTTTATAATTGCTGCATAGAGGACCTGAGATGGGAACACGGCACGCGGCTGCAATTTGCTCTTTCCAGCTTTAACACTTGCAGGAGCTGGAAGATTAGTTTCTAGTGCTCAGTAAGTAGTGTAGTGCTAAGTGACCTCTGCCTTCTTTCATGCTAATAGGTGTGACAGTGTTGGGTTAACAAAGAGTTCAATCCTGATATAGCAACAATAGTTTTGTCTGGAGTGAAATCTATTGAGTTCCCTCATCTCTTTCCTGTGCTTGCTATTGTAGGACACTTATGGTACTGCTGCTCTATTCTTGTAGCCAAGACAAGGAATCACAGAATGGCCAGGGTTGGAAGGGACCTCAGGGATTACAAATCTCCAACCCCCCTGCCACATGCAGGGCCACTAACCTCCCCATTTAATGCTAGACCAGGCTGCTCAGGGCCCCATCCAATGTGGCCTTGAACACCTCCGGGGATGGGGCATCCACAGCCTCTCTGGGCAGCCTGTTCCAGCACCTCACCACTCTCTCAGTGAAGAATTTCCCCTGACGTCCAACCTAAATCTCCCCTCCTCAACTTAAAACCATTTCCCCTCGTCTTGCAAGACAGTGTGAGATGAATGTTTTCTGCCAGCTACAACTTATAAAAAATGTATATTTTATCCAATAAGCTTGATTTAGGAAACGAGGTTTGTTCACTGTTACCACCATTCAAGTGCAGCAAAAGAGTATAAAAGTGTGAAGAGTATAATGAAAGACAAACCATTCCAGTTGGTTACTAGAGGCATATCAGTAAAGATTACTTCCTGCATACATCAAATGATTGATAGCAAGTTTTAAAGCTTTTCCAGTTCTCTGCTAGTGCTATCCAACTGCAATAAACCACAAGGATTTCTCTTACACCCTTCCAGATAACCCCCCTCATGCTTCATGTAAGAAGAGCTTTAACAATAGTAAAGAATAAAAAAATCTCAACAAAAAGGTACAGGAAGTTATTGCTTTTAAGTAGCTCAGTCTATTGCTTTTAGTGTTGACTATCTAAAGAATAGCAGGAGAGGAACTGTTAATATGTCGTTTCTTTGCTCTTGGTAGGCAAGCCTCTGAGGCCTTGTCAGCAGCCCAACATAAATCAGCTGTTGTGGCTAGCAGCCCAGCACACGCCCTGTTGGTGAGGTGAGATGATCTGGGGATGACCAAACATCTCTGGCAAAAGCTCAGCAAGCATGGCCCCTGTGCTGGTTGCCTAGATAGGACAAAGCAAGGCCACAGGCTAAATGGTGATTTCTCCATCACTCCTACCTATGAGGTGCAGGCTGCAGTCTTGTTCTTACTCCCTGTCTCCTTGATGGCTGGGTTGCTGGTTCTACTCATGAGTAGGGCAGAATGTCTTGGCTCTCTAGGGGAATCCATGTCCATCAGACTCCAAGACCTGGGAAGCACCTTGAAAATACTGAGGCTTATCTGCCTCATACAGACACAGCCTGCTTGGAAATTAGCCCCAGCTACTAGGTTTGGGATTGGATCTATCTCCAAATATCCCTTAAATTTAAGGGATATTTGTCCTGTTGATGTCAATGATATTTCTACTATTGACATTACTGGCTGAGGGTTCTAACACTGTGTTTTAAACCACAGGGTTGTAGTTTGATCTATATGTAATGTAAAGATAGGTATTAACTGGGAAGTCTAAATTTCTGGAAGTCTCTCTCTAGTAGTTCTTATTAAATTCACAACTCCAGCATAATGTATCTTTCTGTTCTAATCATAGCATTGCTCTACTTGGGCACGGCACATCAAAGGGGCTACCTTGCTCTTGCAGCAGAATTCTCCTTAGGTTCAGTCACTCTGGGGACCTATACCAAATTTCCCCAGTTCTGTGCACAGGCCAGATTTTCAGCTGCCTTTTAATCTTTGGCAATTTGAATTTATATGGAGAACTTACAGGTGACAGCCTGGCTACATTGAGACAAGTAGGATAGAAACCATGTCAGAACAGTCCCTGAAAGTCCTACAGTGTGCTTAAAGCATTTCAAGAGAACCCTTGATCCAAAGTATCAAAGGGTTACAGTAAGATCAAGAAGAATTAAAACTGATGGTGTGCCAGAAATCACGTGCAGCACAAGGTCATTACTCACCCTCGTTAAAGCGGTCTCAGTACTGTGGCCTGATCTGAAGCTTAATTGAAAAGTTTCAAATGATGCATTATAACGAAGACAAGACAGCCACTGCCCAATCCACGACCTCTGCTAAAAATGTCTGATCGGTAATAGGGCAGAAATCTAAGCAATTGCTTGAGGATAATCAAGGCCTAATGAGGTATCCACTTCAGTCTTTCAAAGACATTGGAACCTCTCCCTGATGCTGGAGAGAAGGCGAGGGCTGATGTGAGCAAGCTTCTGCATCCAGGGAACACGCTGCCTGGGCAGGGTAGTCACAGGTCCTTGGCATCAGGGGGAATACCAAGGCCAAGGCTCTGTCTGCAGTGAGGGCTGTCAGCTGCGTAAAAGGTTAGCGGCCTGGCGTAGATCAGCCTCCTCTCAATTGGTCTCTTTTGCAGTCATTTTCTGTTAGCCCAGACCGTGAACCAACATGGTAATTCAGACACGATGGACTCCTCATGATCAGGTTGTGCTAGGAACCAAAACAGTGGCAATAACAGATAGCTGAATGCTGATGTTATCAATTCTCCCTAAAAATTCACAAAAACACGTAACTCCTTGATGCTCCACTTGAGCATGATAACAAACTGCAAGTCACAATTACTTAAAGAAATCAAGTATCTCCTTGGCATCTTCCTCTTTTTCTTTGTCCTATTATCAGTTTGGCAGAGAGGTCAGTGCCCATATCCACACGATTATCTCCACATCCAGCTGCCAAATTGTGCAAGTTGCTCTTCCTGGGCTACCGCTTGAGCAGCCATATTATAAGGCCTGTGCTTGCCCCTGACTGATGAGCACTCACAATTTGGGATCATCTTTCAGCCTGCAGAAGCGGAATGGTTTTAATCTTTCTGAAAAAGTCAGCTCAGCCATTTTAACCTGTATTTGTAGGCTCTGCTTTTGTGAGGAGAGGGTGTCACAGATTCCTAACTGTTTGCTAAGCAGGTTTGCTTGCTGCTCCTAATCTTCCCTGTCTCTCTTGCATTTTGAGATAAACTAGCCATGGGAAGTTAGACTGGACAAAAACATTGTATAGGGTTTCAGGTTCAGTGTCAGAGTACAGCTGTTAGTGGTGGACTTGCTCAAAGGCATTGTGCAGCTTACCAACTTACAGAAATTCATCAGCAGCACAGACCATTTTCTTTGGCCTTCAGATTCCTCCCTGATTTTAAGTACAGTTAAAATCTGAGTGCTGCTTTCTTTGTTATGAAGTCCTCTTTTTCGTGTTATTTCCTTCAACTTTGAAGACAAGAGACTGAAAAAGAAGGCTGAAATAAAGAAACAGTTAAAGGAAAACAATCACAACTGCATTTATGCAATCTTTGGGACACCCTTGGGCTGAGCATCAAGCCAGTGTGCTTTACTGAAGTAAGACTTCCGATGTCTGACATACAGCACCAGCTCTGCAAATAGCACCAGCTGGCAGGAGCCCTGCTCCTGTCTGTCGCTTGCAAATTAATACCGCGTCTGTGCAGGTAAATAGGTTGTCATCAGCGGTGCCTGTGGTCACCGTGGGCTGAACCCACCAGTGTGGGGATGTCGCATCTGTACTTTCCTCTGTGTGCTAAACTGCTGCTGCTATACCCATGAAAGCTGTGCCCGAGCACTTCCACTGTGCTGTCCTGTCCTTAGGGAGCTCTGGGCCACCCCGTCGGGATGGGCACTGCCAGCTGCTGAGTGGGTCTCACACAGCAGCCCACCTGGCTCTATGTTGGCTAGGCCAGCCTTCCTCGCACCGTGTCAGCACAGTGAGCAGTGAGGGACAGGTTGCCCGGACAGGTCCAAAGGTACAGTGTCAACAGGCAATTCATGATTGTTAAAGGCTATGCTTTTGCTGCTCATCTCAACTGGTCTGATGTTTTTGACTTCAGGGCTGTGTTTTCCTCATCTGTTGCTGGGAACATGCTGGCTCACACTCGCTGTGGGTTGCTGAGGCATTTAAAAGCAATCTGGGTCTCTACTTCCTGTACAGTATTTTGGCCTACTCAGGCTGACCTTAGTAGGTCTGTAAGCACTGTGTGTGTGTGTTGTGTGTGTGTGATGACCCATGGACTGATCATCCCTGGTTTGGCGGTGAAGGATAAGGAAAACTTCCAAAGAATCCAAATTTGCTATCGAGTGGGAAAAGGAGCAGAGGGAGTGAGAGAGAAGCCAGTGAAAAGATGTTTCAGCTGTATGCAAGCCACTGGCTCTGCTGAGTTTTAAGTAGTGAGGGGAGAAAGCCTCTGACATTTAAAAAAATGTAGATGGCATCCACGTGGCAAAAAATAGGGCAGTTGAGTTATCAGTATATGATGAGAATATGAAAAAAGCAATTATTGTATAGTTCTATTAATGAAATTGCACTGCAGCACAAAAGAAAAAAGTCACAAATAAAGGCCACTGAGTTACTTCAGGGGAAAAAAAAAATCTTCTATTATATGAATAGCAATATCATCTTGTTAGCTTAGCAGAGTGCTCTGGACACTTAAGGAAATTCTAAACATTTCCATATATCCTAGTCCAGGATGAAATTAAACTGTTGTAAAGCTTCCCTGGAAGCCAACGTTTATCTAATATGTAAGCATATTTAGATTTCATTTTGAAATGGTTGTTAAATGCTATCCTTTGGCTGCACTCTATCCTTCACTCTAACTTTAAAAAAAAATTATTGAACTCTGAGATTTTGATGCTTTAAAAAATGTGCTTTCAGAACTAGAAATGCCTGAATGGCCAGTTATAACATGAACTAACCCTGAGAGATATCCGTTGAGTCTGCTCTCCTCCTTCAATTTGCTGGCTGTTTCTCCAGTCATGCCTTGCATTAATGTTTTACAGTTAGCTAAACTGTGTGTTATATTTTAGGTCTATTTTTGTTTTGTCTAAAAAATTTCCGAATTGGCATTAAGTATTCAAGATGTAATCTCTGTAGCAGGAAACTAGTTATCAGATTCATACAAAACAACTGGGCAATAGAAATAACTCTGAGCAGAATGCATTTTTTCTTAGAATTAATTTAGAGAGAATGTAATGGCTGTGAAAGGTGCTGGATTGCAACATCAGAGAACCGAAGCTACTATTTAACCACAGAACGGTTACAGGATGGGAGATGGCTTTACAAGATTCTCAATGGGGTTTGACGAAATAGTTGTCTCTGGTTTGGTGCCTTTCATCTCGCTGGAACAGGCAGTCTTTCATGTGGCACTAGCAGTCACTCTGTGCTTGTTGGCTTCTGCTGGGGTGGTGAAGGAGTCCTTCTGTAAAAAGAGAGTGATTTTGCTGCGGGGAATGCTAGCTAACATTTGCAGTGTGGTTAAACCTTGGGGTGGACAATGTGACCTGCACCCCAGCATGCAGTCTGCCACCACCTTTGTTATGTCCCCAGGTACCACAGGCATAGCAGTGGGCCCAAGCTTTGCATCTTTTGCTCTCTGAGGCCACCTGTTTCTTGGAGAAAGGAGAGGAGAATGAACATGAGGTGCTACTGTTGCAGTTACAGCAGGATCAGGGCCCATTTGTCATTTTTCCCATCTTTTTTTTTCTACAGATCCAGAATAGTTATCTCTGAAGGCCATGTATGATCCAAATGGTTTGAGTGTCAATTCTTGGTAGTCATTCAGATAAGAATTTATCAAAAAGTGGGCAATATTTCGTGTTCTAACTGGTAGTCTTTCCAGCAGCAGGAGTGCTTTTCATTATACACATTAAGCTTCAATTTATATTTGCCACTTGGTTCAGTTGATATTCTTGCTGTTGATGTTTTTTACTGACTTCATGAAGAGTGGGAGAGCCCTCAGAATAATTTTTACTAATTTCTCTCAAAGGGAGAGACTTTCCATGGTCCAGCATGTCTCCCCGCAAGCTCACCAGGGAAACAAAGCCATTCTTGGGGTGCTTGATGTGTGGAAAGGGGGGGGGGGGGGGGCTATCCAGTGGGTCCTCTGCTATGGGGAGGCTTGCAGAAGCACAGCTGACAGGCCGGTTACCTCATTGCAAAGCTGACTCGTGCACTAGCCCACTAGGAACCAGTTAAAAGCTTTGCTCCAAAGCTACATTCTTCTGCTTGTTGCGGTATATTGGATAGGAGGCTGCATTCCCTTACACTGGAATTTCCTGTATTAGCACTGCACAGGAGTGGATTTATTTTGTAGTCCTTGAGATTTGAGCTTCATGGATTTTACAGCCTTTATGTGCCACAAAACAAAGATTTGGTTTCTACTGAGGCTTTGCAGAAAGGATTACCATCTGCTGACTTGTTGGTCTACCGAAGACTGATGTTCTCCAATACTGCAAGTGACCCTGACCAGGATTATCTCACTGAAGTGAGTATTATTGACGCTGCTCTCATATAGCTTCTGTTGGGTTTGGCATCAAATGTTGCTTTTTGCACTGATTTTTAGAGCTAAAAGAAACTTCTTCCCTTTTTGTTGTCACTTTGCAATGTAAACTGCTGAGGGAGGTCATGTTGCTTCCGTTGTAGCAGGAATATATTGATTACAATACGTACAATGGTAAATTAGGCCAGAGTATGGGCGTCCTTCTTTGGTATTTTCCGTCCTAAACAATCCTATGGTTTTCTGGGAGTAAGGGTTCAATACCTTGAAGGAATTGTCATAGATTCATCCTGTATCTGGGGCATTTTACAGATGCCTATGGAGTCTTACCCTTTTCTTAAACTTAACTCAGTCCAGCCCTGCTGTAGTATTCCCACTTCTTAATTTAATGGGAATTAACCTTCAGATATCCAACCCCTAGATTTGTAACTTCAATGAAATGGAAGCAGGTTATGTAAGGCATTCTATGTTCAAGTGTATAGTGTGTTATACTCTACTTGTGGAAGAGTGTAAAATGTCTACCTGGTTTTGGAAATACTGTATAGTGTTATTTAGATGCCAGGTTTTTCATTGTTCTGATAACATCTTCCTGATCTGCAAATTTTAAGAAGCAAATCATTAGATTGTTGAGATTTTTAAATATATGTAAGAGATTTTGCACTGTGGTGTTGATTCAGGTCTTAGACTTGCACAAGAACCATGTGGGAGCTGTGGCTCTGTCAAACAGGTTTTCCAGAATTGTCTAGGCCCCTCTTTTCACTCACCTTTTTCTCATGCTCTTACCTCTTTCACTTCCTTTCCATTTTTCTACAGAATCTGAGTGACTGCTGCCATAGACTGTTTCCTTTGAAAATTCAGTTTCCCTAATATTATTTGTACTTAATAAGCTAAATTATTGATTCAGGATTTTCAAAATCTAAGTAAGGATACTTTCCACCTTAATTGTATACTAATTAACATTATGCTTTGTGGAGGATTAATATTATACAATCTGTAGCCCTCTCTCCTCTACCTGTAATCCAGAAAACCATTTTCTTTTGTCCAAAGATGACTGCTGCGCTTCCCAGTAGCCAATGTGTGTTTTCACAAACTTGCTTTGGAGCTCCACCAAGAACAAGTCTCCACCCAAACATTCCTCATGGAGTTTTTCTGTTATGCTGTTACAAGCTGTATGGTTAAACTAGCCTCAGTAAACAACACATGCTAACATTTGTGGAGTATCTCAGGTAAGAAATTTAATGAGACCCTCCCTTATAGAAACACAGTCATTGTATCCCTGCTGCAGCTCCTGGTTGCCAGTGCAGGAAGATGTTGCAGTGCTGATGTCATCTCTTGAAGGCATTAATTTCATTTGCAAAATATTGTGGTTTTTCTGAAGTGTGTGAACTTTCCTTACTTTCCTTTCTTGAAATGTGAATTAATGCTTTGTTTTCATCTGTATGGCCTTGGTATGTATCCTGCCATTGTACACAAACCTTTAAAGCTGTGTGGCAAGGATGGCATGTTAAAAAAAATCACTGTTAGAGCAATTAAGTTTTATTTTCTGCAAGTCCTACTGATAAAAAGTATCCAGTGGTTTTCACTGCTGGCACCCACCTTGGTGCTCAGCTACTAACCCAGCCACGTGTCAAAGCACCAGCTCAGCCACTGAAAACAAACTGAAGGTAAAGATAAGTAGTAGGAAACAGTTTAACCATAGTATACCCTTCTCTGCAGATGGTAATTCAGACCACATCTTATGTACTTGGGCTGTGTGCTGGTGATGTGCTGCAATGTAAACACAAACAGAATTGTGGTTAAAGTTTAGAATTGTCATGGAACTCCTAGTTGTTCCTCTCCAAACTTCATCCCCGCCATTCATATTTGAAACTATACGGCCTTTACTTCCAGAGTTAGCATTGATCCATGCAGTGTCCAGGTTGAGCTCTTTGAACACCTAAGATTAAAGTTCCCCTTGTTTTATAATTTCAGCTGAATTAAATGTTAGTCACTCCTTGCCGGGAGACATCGGGCTGTCCGTCACTGAGAAGCTTCAGTCTGGAGGCAAGTGCGCTTCAGTGCCAAGGGAAATAATAACCGGATGGATGGAAAGCATCTGGGATTGATGTGGTTTAAAGGTGCTGTTCGTGCAAGCTATTGTCAAGGAAGGAGTTAAGGAAGAGATTCACTCTTAAAATGCAGGTGCTCTAGTGCTTTCCCTGACAGATTTGTTCCAACAGTGTTTTGAATTCTGTTTAAAATTTGAAAGAGCTAAACCTTCAGGCTCTTCTCTTCCTTTCTTAAATTCATTTCCCTGTTTAGATGAAAAAGAAACATTTTGCAACTTACTTTAAACTTTCTTCAAAAGACCTGCTGGAATAGGAACATTCATGTGCAGCAGCACACAGGCTGTAAACTAATGTTAAGCACAGCAGACGGAGCGATTCTAAGTGCACTAATGGGCGAACATTAGACTGCAGGAATTTACCTAAGAGAAAACCTCAGGTGAGGAGGGACTGCCAGGCGGGGATAAAGCCCCAATGAATGCACCAAATGATGGAGGAGTATTACCAGAGTAAAGAGCTGCATGTGTAAAATAAATATCGAAATGGGGAAATAGTGCCAACAAAGATAATGAAAGGTAGAGAACATTTTGGTTAAGTAACTGGTAGAGCAGCATGTGCACACAGCCTCTGCTGCTCCCTATGGGATCTTAGGGTGTTTGTCTCTCTCTCCCTCCCCCTCATTTTGGCATTTTTTCTCTCGCTAATGACTGTGGCTTAACAGAGTTAACAGCATTAATGGGCAAATCTCCTTCCATCCAAATGCGGAACAGACTCTTTTGTAGCGCTCTGTCAGATGTTTTCAGGTGCGTACTTGCCTCTAAATTTCTGACAAACTGTTTTTCTCACAATTTTTGACTAATGCTGTTAGGATCCTGGCTGCTAGTTCCTTTCCCTGGCGCTGGGGAAGTAACAAAACAAATGGGTTGAGGTTTGCATGATTTGTGAATATGAAGGAAAAAAAAATTCGTGTAAAAAAAAAAAAATACCCCACAGGAAAGAAATAATGGGCAATATGTTTCCTTTTGAACTTTTTCAGAACAACCTCTGGAAAAGGTGTCATAAAGCCCCCAGAAATGAGTAACAGCACAGGGACAAAGAAAACTCTGTTACAGATGTCTCTGCAAGTCTATGAGCAAATTGTTTTTTTCTAAATAACTCCAGAACATTACATGGCCTTAACAAGTTTCCCAGGACAGGAACTCCGAGTTTATTACTTACTCACATTGTCATCAGAAATTAATTTTGTCCCTGAAAGACAAATTGGCTGGTAGCTTATGAAGTTAAATGGAAAGAACAAGTGAGCATCTGTTTCTTCTGCATTTTGTCTCCTTGGTGTCTTACATATAAATGAATCAGAGTGTTCAAACTTAAATTAAGATCTTTGGCTAGATAAACAGTTAAAACTGGTTCCCATAGCTACCTCTCACACATAGCTGTGATTGCATTATAATCCCCTAGTAATCAGGTCTAAATGAAAGAAAGATGATAAGGGTGCTATTTTCAGTTTTCAGTACTGATTTTTATTAGCGCTCAATCAGATCAGGACTGCTTTGCCTTTCATCACATTGTGGCAGTGTTTGTAGAATCATTAGAGTAATAAAGTGTAAATCTTACCAAGGTGCATTTTTCTTGAGGTGTTTTATATAACGAAAACTCCAAAGATTACACTGGCGGGTACAGGAAAGATTTGTTTCTGCAACTGAAGTGAGGATGTAATGTATGCTATATTCATTTATTCTTTACCCGAGCGAATACCTAATGAATTACCTCGCCAAGGTAAAACAAAAAATAAAAATGTCCAAAGAATCAGCCTGTCTGAACATGGTCCTAATATACCATATAGTGCAAGTACTGAGTTTAGTCATTTTTTTAATTTGCCTTATTATCTTGTATCATATCTCTCCCTGTGCATTACCATGCAGAAATGAATTACAGGCAAAACCACAAGCACTGCTATTACCAGCCTGCTGTTTTTAGTAAACTGGTGCAGCCCAATAAAACATCATGTTGCAGCAATATATAAGTATTTATTGTAGAGTAAATTTCAGCGGAACAAAAACACATAGGGAGGCCTGATCCTGCTCATTCCAAAGGCAGTGACAAAGCTGAAGCTTGGCTTATGCATCATGTGTGCCTCACCTGTACCCTTGATTTGCAGTGTCCTTTACGGTGAATTTTTCTTAATGGCATTGCTTCTGAAAGTCTCCTGACTGCCAAATTTAGACCAGCCTTCACCCAGCCCACAGAGGTGTTCCTGGGTGTTTCTGCATGCAGACCTATCCTTTAGCACAGAGATTGCTCTGTGTAGTGTTGCAGGAGTGTTCACAGAGTTTGCAGGTGTGCCCCACATTTGCAATTAACTCCCAGTTTCATACTGGATTGATTTTACCTTCCCATGCACTTTTTTTAAAAAATATCTGGTGAGCGTTTTGATGTATCATTCCCTAGCATAACTATCAACGTCTCCCCATTTTAAGTATTCAGTGCCTTGTATATTTAATTGAGGAGTAAACTGTCCTAATAATTCAGTGCTAGATATTTACAGTCATCCACACAACTGGGGGAGTATGAGGTAGCAGCAGAAATTAGTCCCAACATTAGTTTTTAAATTATTTCTTTTAGAGCAGCAGGCAAACAACTTTTCTGTTTTTAAATGTACCTGATGCAGGAACGATGCCAAATATTAGCAGGTTATGCTTACTTTCATTTTAATAAAAGATGATTTTTTTGAGCCATCAAACAGTGCTGTTTGTGAAGTTACCGAAGGGTTGGATACTGTCTGATGTTAAGATACAGAGTATTTTAGAATGGGGACCATTTCATACATATAAACTGATAGTTAAGATAATTAGCTATTGGGATTCACGTCAGACAAAAAGGAATAAATCAGTCCATATGATGCTATAGATAAGGGAACAAAATTTATGTTTCAAATTTTAATCTGTTAAGACTTATAAGACGCAGGGAGGCTCTCAGTCTAAAATGATTAATTTGCTACTAATATTTTAAATTACAAAAAGCTCCAACTCAAATGCTGTTGCATTAAAATCTAGGCAGACGGTATTTTGGTCACAGAGGTTTTGTGTGCGTTTGTATGTTGACACACAAATGTACTGTGTCTAGAAGATGTTGCTATGTCTAATGACACAAAAGAGAGTAAATTGTAGAGCCTGATTATCAACAGATAACAAGACATACTGTATATAAATAAATGCTCAGCATCAAAACCCATTATTGGATTAGCTATATAATCATGTTTCAGGCTGTAAGTCTGTGCTGACAAATGAACACTTTTCATTTGGCTCAAGGTCCTCATCAGCAACGGAACTAATTTTACATTCTCACCCATTAAGTGAATAAGATGTGGAAAAAGCTGTCTGCTTTTTGAAGTGTAAATTTGCTGCTACAGGCTGTGCAGACCAAAGCTCTTTTGAAGCAGTGAAATGAGATCATCTCTAGGGACATGTGAACCTGACAAAGTTTAGGTCATTTCTGTGGAAGGTATGGTGAGGGGGGAGAACCATTTGGATATGGTTTCAGTAGTGACTTATATGGGGCAATTTGGAAGATGCTGAACTTTACAAGGTTTTTGTTCAGATTTGTGAGAGAACTTGAACTGGAAGCACAGATGCGAGCTTTCAGCCCTCAGAGAGAAACCTCCATAAACATCCAAACTGGGTACATGGCCAGCACAGTTTGGGAACACTCAGCAGGCTGTGTGCTGAGCCTCTGCTGCTCAGCAGAATGTAACCAAGCAGTTGTCAGGGTCTGGATGCTCCCCTTGCTGTCTCTGCTGTATGTATACCAATGGAGATTCAAAAACTAGCTTGGGCGTTTTTCTGAAATGGCTGGAGCTGGAGGAACTAGACCGTAACATCTCCCTTTCCACCCCTGGGAAGTCCCTCAGGAAAGAGGAAAATCACAGCTCTGTTTATCATCCAGACACCCTGGCCCCCTAAATCATAGCCTGGCACCTGTGTTGGCTGACCCTATAGAAGCTCCTGGCTGTAGGGGAGCACGTCCTGTATGGCCAGAAAGGGACAGGAGAGAGGGGCTCAGCAAAGGCCCTCCATCAGCTGATGCCTGGGGCAGGTTACAGTAGGCTTTAGGCGTAGCGCAGCATCGTCATCAACCGCAGCTCAAGCAAAGATGATGAAGACATTGCTGACACCAGCTTAGAAGAAAAGAATCTCGTGAAAACCACTTTTTTTTTGTTTTGTTTTAAGATTTCCAGACACGCAAAGTAGTGTTAAACCACTTTTTAGGATCATGAAAAAAATATCCCCAGGCAGTGTTGAGTGTCTAACCACAGTGCTTTTCATTTGCAAACCAACTAAAAATTAAGAAAGGCTTTGATTGTTCATTCGTTAATTTGATTTTACCCCCTTCTCTTTCTTTGCTCACTGGAACTTTCAGTCTTGCTTGAAAAAAAATTTGAAGTTGTTTCATCCACCTCTTTCTGATGTTTTATGGCCTACCAGTGGTCCATGGGCTGCAAGCTGAGAGATGCTGGCAGAACGCTGGGAAGTGCTGTGAGCGTGTAATGAAGCTAAAGAAAATTATGGGAAACATAGCATGAAAATATCCACCCTTGGTATGCCCGTCTAAACGGGACCAGTTAAATCTTAGTTCAAGCATTCTGAGCATATGGTTTTGAAATTGTTTCTCTAAGAGTAATGGCTATCAAAGAGTAAAGATGTTTGTCAGGCTCTTCTGTAAGGAACAACGGGTTTTTAAAAAGATTCTCTAGGAAAATGATTGAACTGTTTTCTCCCATGGCATTTTTAACCAGCGGTATTAACGTGTCATGGAGGAACACCTGACCAGAACTGAGCGAAACCTAGGCGAGAAACCTCACTAGACTTCTCATCTGAAAAAACAAATGGAAATAACGTGACCCAAAATAAAGTGAGATGAAAGAGAGATTTTGTGCTCTCTTCCTGAG
Source organism: Centrocercus urophasianus (assembly GCF_019232065.1). Taxonomy (NCBI): domain Eukaryota; kingdom Metazoa; phylum Chordata; class Aves; order Galliformes; family Phasianidae; genus Centrocercus; species Centrocercus urophasianus. The sequence goes on along the minus strand of NW_024884733.1, from coordinate 15,225,190 downwards.
CTCACCATTTTGAATTTGCTGCTGATGATGTCCTGATGGAGCCTCGTGCCCTCAAGCAGGAGTAATTCTCTGCTTTTCCAAGCGCTTTAGCTGTTGAAATAGCTCTCCTGCAGTCAGTGGTGATCATTCAGGACCTCTTCTTCAGTTTCCACATCAAAATAAAGCTGTTAGTAATATCTCTATACTTCTCTGGCATATTATGAAAGTTAATTAGTTAATGTCTGCAAAAGACTTTGAAAGTATAAAATGGTGTGGAAGTTCCAAACGTGATGCTGTGAGGGTCTGTCTCCCTTTCCCCAGCTGAAGGCAGAATGAGTTAAAGTTAGCCAAGGGGGGTAAGAGAAACAAGAGAGTCTTCATGAGTGTATCAGGGGAAAAGGAAATACTGGAGAGAAAATAGACCCATTAGCAAATGAGGAAGGAGATGAAGTTAATTATAATTTTAGAATGGATGAGCAATACAACCACTTTTTTTTTTCTTTTTTTTTTTTTTTTAAAGAAAAACTCAGTCTTTAAAACAAAAAAAGTAAGGCAGAAGCAAAGACCTTGTGAAAACAGGTGTTTGATTAAAAAGTGAGGGGAAGAAAACCTGTAAAATGGGAATGTATGTAAATGAGCAAGTCTAGATGAAACTCATCTTAAGGTCTTAAGAGCAATGCGAAACTAATGCATTTTTTAACTATTTACAAGTAGTGTGGAAAAAATGTGGCAGTGGGGAAGAATCATATCAGGAAAAAAAAAGCCAACAAGCATTAAAAAAAAAAAAAAAAGCTTATTTGTTTGGAAAAATGATACCAATGGTTACTGACTAGTAAGTATTCCTCTGTCCTGAAAGTGAGAAATAAAAGTGGAGTAAGCAAAGGAACACCACATCTGTTGGGTTATAAAGCCACGCTACACAACGGAAGTTTCATGACTGGGTTACAAAGTACAGCAGTGAAGAGCCGAGTACAAATGTTGGGTCAGATCCTGAGCTGCTGCTCTGCCCCTTTAAACCTGCAGGTCTATTTGTAACATCTGAACTTGAGTAAGTCATTTGACAAAAATACCTTGCAGACACATATCTGAGAAAAGAAATCCAAATTGGCTTTGATAGGAAAGGTGTCATTTGGGCTGGGAATGGCAGTATGAGGCCAAACAAAAGTGATCTGAAGATTAAAAAAAAAAAAAGAGTCTGGTTGTAAGTATGTTATGATTATTTCAGCACAAAGAATGATTAAGACATAATTATAAAAAGAATACCAAGTTACTGTGTGAGCAGCAGAACTAGGGCATCGTGGCTCCCAGTGCATTCAGATGCTTGTATTCACTTGTATTCACTGGTGTTGTACAGGTTTTCTCCATGACAGCCCCTCCACAGTCCAGGCAGGCTGGGGCCTTGCTGGGCTATGGCCTGTGGTGGGGACAACCCGCCTCTGCCCACCGGGGTCAGCTCTGTGTCACCTCCAATGGGCAGTGGTGTTTGAGAGCTACACAGCTTTCAGATGTAATCAATTAAAATGGCCAGTTTTCCCAAACTCAGAGAGTAACCACATTTCCCATATCTATTTATTGGGAACTTAAATTTAAATATCTTGAGAAAGGATAAAATCTGAATGAAAACTCGAACAGAGCTCAAATTACAAGTGAGCAAGATGCACTGTATTTTGAGACTCTGTCCCTCTCCTTTATATCATGTCCAAAACACTGTGTCTAATCAGGTGGACTGCATACAGGTAACATCTTTATTTTTCAGATACCTACTTCTTTAGATACTATTTTAGAAGTTCCCCTGCACTAAAAACACTAAGCATTTTTCCAGTGAGCTACCTGCTCCATTTCAGTGTAAAGGGTTAAGGAAACAGGGAATTTCTAGACTGATTATTTTAGACTGTGTTATTTTTTAAAACCATGTTCATCTCTGACTGTTGAACATGCACACGCATCTCTGGTCAGTGAACACTGCTTCTTGCAGAGAATGAGGCATATAAAATTTCAGACAGGTTAAATATGCCTGTCAGAGAGAGGGGACCAAAACTAACTTATAATTTATTATATTCAACCTCCAGAATAATGGCAGCACTGCAGGTCCTGCAGACTAACACGGCAATGTCTTCATTGCTGTAGTGGGAACTGAACTGGTGACAAGAGCACTATTTCTTGTCTGTAAGTTGAAAGTATCACTGAGTTAAATGGAGCATCCAGTAGCCTCTTATATGAGGGCAGAAGAATGCAATTTGATTTAAAAACATTGGCATAATATCATAGTGCTACCTCTTTGTGTCTGTTTACTATTCTTCTCTGTTCATTAATACCAAATTTTTGAGAGGCTTCTAACACTATTCAGTTTCACAGGAAAAAAAAAAGGTGTCATAGATGGTTTCATGGCAGCAGGGAGGTGACAGCACACATGGGCTGAGAAGCAGAAATCTCCTTAAACAGCAGAGACTATGTAAGTAACACCTCAAACATGGTTTTGAGAAGAGTGACTTAGCAGTTTTCCTAGCTATAAAGCTGGTTCACAGTTGCATGGAAATCTATGTAGAAATACGGTGCCCTGTTCACCATCAGGATTACAGAGCCTAGAATGGAAAATGTGGAAGGAATGATGTGAAAACACAGTTAAGCGTGTATTCTGTAAGAGTGGTAAGGCTCAGAGAGTCCAGTTCACAACTACAGCCCTTCCCATCGTTCCAGCCCAAAGTTACCTTTGGAACAGCAGCTCTGTGGGGAGGATCAGTGCACCCACAGAGCCCTCCACCTCGTCTTCCTTTGGATCTCATTCCTAGGAGCATTGTACACCTCTGCCTGTCTCTTGCCTGTCTCTTGCACAAGAATGCAGCTTTGTGCACACCAGTTCCTTCTGTGTTCCTTAGGATCCTGGTTCCCACCTTTCCCCTGACTTTCCTTCATGACTTGCTTATTCCTTAATACTCCAATGTAGTGTATTGTACATTTGCTGGGAGCCTAAAAAAGCAACAGATTTTATCGTTTGGATAGTAGATATCTAATGCCCATTATGGGCTGACTAAATTTAGTAGAATGGCAATCCACCAGACTACTAAATTTAGTTAAGGCTGTCCAGTCAGATCATTTTACCTAGCTTAATATTGGACCTCATAAGATAGGGCCTATCAAACCATATGTCTCCAGCTTCCCTAGCTGCAGATAATATTATTGTTACAGCTTTTCAAAACATTCATGCTGGCGTTTTTAAAACCTTGACTTCTTTAATTTGTATATTATGTTACAAGTTGTAAAGTTAGTCAAAATTCATTGGGTTTTCACTGAAAAGATCACTCCTCAGAAAAAAAAAAAAAAAAAAAAAAAAGATCATGCTGATTTTGTTTTAAACAAAACCTTTCATTTTCCATGTTGCAATTTAATTTCAATTAGAATAGAATGAATTTTATCATCAAAGGTAGAGTCCAATTTGTAGAGAAATTTTGCACAATATTTTTCATTGTCTTCATGCATTTCTAGTTACCATCAAATCTCAATTCTGTTCCAGAGAGTAAAAAGCTTTATGAGAATCCAGACAATCTGGAATATGACATCTCATTGCAATAAACACAAAATTATCTTGTGCAGAAAATGAGATCTTGGTAAGGATCCCATGCACAGCAGCTGGAGTTACGGCTGTGGGATCTCATATGACTAAAAGAATAGTGTGTACACAGTAATCAGCTCTGCTGTAATTCTGCCATGGTATAGGGAAAGGAAATTGCAGTAGCACTATTCTAGGAGTAGTCTACAGACTTTGTCTTTTTTGGTAGGTCTTGAAAGGGAGCCAGTGTCTCCCCATCCTGAGTCAACCATTCCCTATCTAAGTAAAGTGAACTGAGATCATCTAGATACTGGTCTTCATTTCTAATGAGCTTTCCCAGTAAAACAGGAAATGTTAATCTTGGAAGGGAAAAAAAAATGGTCAAAAATCAGCCAGAGAACATTTAAAGGTTTGTTCTGTACTAGCAGGGCTAAGAAAAAGGCCTGAGAAAAGTGTGTCCTGGGATCACTCACAGTTAAAGCACTGATTAATTAAGCAGAGGGTCATTCTTCAGAAAGACTGGAGGGCAGTTTGGGCCCTGGGGCTGTAATTTGGACACTTCTGGAGTTCTAGATACACTGAGCTATTCTGCGCTGGGCCTGTGAATATGTGCATTCTTTTGGCTGAACAATGGCATCTTTATTCAAATGTGAGCCACTAAGTAAGTGGCTGTCTCCTAATATGGGTGGTATTTCTTCCTGCTCTGCCTCAATCTCCGCTGCTTTCCTGTTGCCTTATCAGTGCTTTGTAGCACAGCTGACAAAATGGAATCTGTTCACAATGCTAAAAACCTCCCCTTTCAGAGACACAGAAAAAAGAACCCCAAACGCTTACATATCCTCCAATTCTATGGCAGGGTGTTTACTTCTTTAAATTTGGTTCTGCTTATCTGACACTGTTTTGGAAATTAATAAAATGGTGCCTGGCTTTTATTGTTTTGACAACGGGAAGGAAATTAACCCACAACTGTTACAAGTGTTTGATCCAAACAAGGGAGATAAATCCACAGTTTCGAGAAGCCTCATTCTCTGTTTGTCAGGCATCCTATTGCATCTTACATGTCTGAATTATTCCTCCCACTTTTAGCAGCAATACCATCTACGTAGATGGTGCTCCTTCATCTTGCTTTATGCAAGTATTTCTTCACGGTAGCTTTATTTGCTGTACTTAACCACTGTTTCTTCTTACTGGCCTTAGCTCTGCCAGCAGGTAGAGAAGAGGTTGTTTGTCTGAAGAAACGAGGGTGGGGTGGAAATACTTCATGCTAGTTAAGTCAACCAAAATACTATCTGAGTTACAAAGCATGCTGGAAAATTAAACAGAAGATCTGGGCCCCACCTGTGCTCTCCCAGGAGAGACTGAGAGGAGTTTTGAGAGCTAGGAATGCACAGTTCCCTGCAGGTAGGTCTGCAGGGAGAGGCAACGCTGACAGTGTTTATGCAATGTTCCTTGGTACTAATAGTGAGTTGGGTGACAGCAGGCTGGCTGTGATATTGCACTGCAGAGATCTGGGACTTTGCTTATCACAGCAACTGGGCTGTGATGCCATGCACACAGCAGACCTGTCCCAAAGCCCACCGCGAGCAACTGATTGTTGTTGGTGTCATGGGGATCAGTGTGACAAGACCAGATATGTTCTGTGCTTCCATCACCAGGAGGAACCAGGCATCTCTGGCTGTATCTGCCTCCACAAAAAGCCCTTCCTAAGTATCCTGTATCTGTATACTGACGCTGACCAGCTGATACTGTTCAGAGCCCTGAGCTGGTGTTTGCATGACTGTGATGTAACATATCAAACAGACCATCCTCACAGTGGGGATCTCCGTGAGGGCCCAGCACTGAGTGGCAGCCACTCCCGACACAAGCCCTGCTCCTCTCCAAGCTCTGGAGCGCGGCAGCAGCACAAGGCAGCACTGTGATGCTCACCGGTGTGAGTTTTCACCAACCTCCTGACTGAACCTCGATGGAAATATTTGTCAGCCTTGGGGATGGGGACACAATGGGAAGACAAATGACTGGGGATGTCCTCAGCTGCTGGCTGCTAGGCCCCTCTGACCTGCGGAGTGTTGTGTGAGAAGGCTCTGTTGGCCTGTGCCTACTGGGGATGGAAGCTATGAAAGGGCCACGATGGAGCCCACGATGGAGAGTAGAAGTTTTGCATTAGCTAGGGTAAGTTACCCACGTGGAAATTGAGATTCAGACCTGAATGAGATGGATTGGCAAAAGTCTGTTGTTACTGTCGCATGTCTGACCTCTTGAAAATAACATTAATTCAGAAGTTAAATTTGTTCAGCTGACAGTGATGGAGTGTTTGGGTTAAGGAGGAGATTTTTCAAAGGCACAAAATCAACTTAGCTGTGTGTTAGGGCTACACACTGCTATGCTGCAGTAGACCCAGTGCAGCAGGTGTAGGCTGCCAGCTGCCAGAGGCACACATTGCACTGAGGGATGTTCTGAGCCCTTCCCAAAAGAACTGCCATTCCAAAGGTGGTTCTGAAGGTACGGATCTTTCTAGACACCTTAAATACAATTACATAGGAAATTACTTCTCCTGGTTTAGTACCTAAGAGGTCAGTTAGACCTGGCAGCTGCAGACATGGATCTCATAGCAGGCTTGGATGGGAGAAAGCACTGTTGCCATGATTTGGAGATATCCCTTTCTTTTCTAAACTACACTGGCAGCTCATGATCACAGCATGTCAGAATGACATTCACTCTATATTACGCAGAGCATATAAAAGTCTGTGTTTACATTGTGTCTCCTTTGCCCTTTTCAATTTTGCTTTATTTTTTTAGTTCTGTAATTTAAGCAGTACATATTTGGGGATGTTTTTTTCCATGCCTTGTCTAGCTTTATGGCTTGTTCTGGCTGAGGCATCCTTACATGATTTGATTTTACAAGAAATATAGGCTAGTATATATGTATGTAATTGTTCCACAGTGAACCAATCTGTCTGGAGCACTGAGGGAAGATACATATGAATACTTTTTTTTCATGCTATTTACAAATAAAATTGCTAGAACTACAAGTGATGCAAAGTATTAGGAACAGCAACAATAAGATTTGTGCTAGTTAGCAGGAAGCATAAAAGTAAGCCAGAGAAAAATTCATCAGTAATATTTTCATCAGAAATAGAATCTATTGTAACCAGGGGAGAGAAGCACGAGTAGGCAAAACCGACTGTGCTTAGAACCAGTATGTAAAAGGAGCTACAAATCACACACTGCTGAGTGAAGTCTGAAAAGCCAAAGTCTGTTTTGTCTACCAGGAGAGTCTTGCTGTTGTGCCTGGGTGTTGGGCAGGAGGTGGGCAGTTGTGTCTGCCAGGGGCTGCTGAAATGCCCTGCATCAAAAGCACAGAGCAGCCCGTAGGAGAGGTGAAGTCGTGTCCAGCTGCGGGTGACCTGCCACTTGGTCCTTATGCTGGTGGCAAGTGGTCCCTTGATACCAAAGTGCTGAAGGAAGCAGCACAAAGTCACTTAGATGGAGAGCAGGGACCCTTTATGGAGTAGCTGCTGAGCCTTTGCCATACAGAGAAATCTGAGAGGGCTTTGGTGTTTTGAAGTGGACCAGTGCAGAAAACAGCTGAGAGCTGAAGCTGATGCAGAGCAGGAAACTGCTTAATAGAGGGAGCACTGCAGTGGTATCAGCAGTGTGGTGTCAGCACTGCAAGTGCCGTATACTAGGGCTTATTTAAAGTGGCTACTGTAAAAGTCTTCAAGCCACTTAATTACCAGTTTTTGTTATGTCAGGAACTCCTTGAGTTAAAGCAGAAAGAAAGAAACTGTTCATGAATATGTTTCAGTTCCATTCCAGTTTTAAGGGACAACTTAAAAAAAAAAAAAAAAAGTGGGGAGAAAGAAACTAATAAAATGATTTAGTTCATGGAAGGACTGAAAAAGCTGAAATTACATATTATGCCCCATCTACTCTTGCATAAGCCATTGAAATGGCTGGAGACTTAATTGGACTAATCTTCCATTGCAGTTATGCGTGAGCCTTAGGGAGCCATGGGGTGCATATGGGCCAAAGCACCAGCCTATGAAAGCAGGACAAATTATCCAGCAGCATTTTTAAAAATAGTAGGTGTCCAGGTAAGAACAGCCAAGAGGCTTGACTTGCATTTGAAAAGCATTAAGGGCAACTGAGAAATTTAATTTGATTTATTCATCCAGTGGACTTTAAGAGGTATGAAAAAAGGGTAGAGGTGACTTCAGGCAAGAGAAAATTTTCAGTGGAAAACAAAAATCTATAGAGGACTTTAATGTAGACTCATTGCTTACACTGGTTTTGTTTATCTGCAGCTCCTTGTTTGCTGTGAGGTTACTGATAGACCACGCTACTGCAAGTGGATTCAGGCCTCAAAATTCTGTCTGGTCAGAACAAAAATCATATTGCATGCTGCATGTTGATTTGAACTGCAGATACTGGAGCAAATGGGAGTCTCATGCTATCAGTATTCTTCTCAGTATTCTTCAGATATTTACTTTGCTGCCTTCCACTGTTTAGAACACCCTGAAATCACCAACACATTTACTGAGTTGAGGTTTAAAAGCAGCTTAGGAACAGTAACAAATCACAGTTTTTAGCACTGCTGAAGGTTGGAAGAATTCTATTACCAAGGGTGTGCTTTCTGCATGCATTTGAAGCCTCTGAAATGACCCGTCATGTATAAAAGTGTCCTAGTTTTTTTCACAAAGACTTTGTTAAGAATTAAACCTAACTCTTGGGAGAAAAAATGAGTTCAGCATACCAGAATACCCGTCTTCCTAATTCTTACCATGCTGCAAACTGAAATCCCAGGCCTGCCTGTATATTACGAAACTTTCTCCATCTTGAAGAAAGCTTTTATTATGTAGTGCCTATAAGCACAATAATACCTCTGCATATTGAGACAATGCAGAGGATACCAAAACCCACCTGTTAGATTTTTTCCTCTGTATAGCTGACATCTTCTTGGTTCTGATAAACATCTGGGTGCTTGGTTTTCCAGAAGTCCCCTAAGACATAGAATCATAGAATGTCTTGGGTTGGAAGGAAGCTCACCCAGTTCAAACACCCTGTCTTAGTCAAGATTGCCACCCCTAGATCAGGCTGCCCAGGGCCCCATCCAGCCTTGAGCATCACCTGGGACGAGGCATCCACAGCTTCTCTGGGCTGCCTGTGCCTGTGTGTCACCAGCCTCTGAATAAAGAATTTCCTCCTAACATCTAAAGTAAATTTCCTCTCTTTTAGTTTAGAACCATACCCTCTTGTCCTATCATTACAGACAGTGTAAAAAGTTGGTGTCCCTCCTCCTAATAAGCTCCTTTTCAATACTGGAAGGCTGCAGTGACGTATCCTGGAGAACAAGCCCAGCTCCTTCAGGCTGTCTTCATAAGAAAGGTTCTTCAGCCCCCTGATCAATGTCCCCCTTCTGGACCCACTCCAGCAGATCCATATCCCTCTTGTGCTGGGGGCCCTGGGCCTGGGCACAGTATATCAGATGGGGCCTTACAAGGCAGAGTACAGGGGGACAATCGCCTCCCTCTCCCTGCTGACCACCCCTCAAGTCTGTTGGCCTTCTAGGCCTCGGGAGCATACTGCTGGCTCATGCTGAGGTTTTTGTCCATCAGAACCCCCAAGTCCTTTTCCACAGGGCTGCTCTCAAATGAGTTCTTCTCCCAGTCTGTACACATATCTGGGATTGCCCTGACCCAGGTTTAGTACTTTGCACTGAGCCATATTGAACCTCATTAGATTCACAAACATGGCATAGATGATAACTGTGTGGAGAGGTTGCTGACATTTCACTTTTGCCATTTCTGCCCCCTCTTTCCAGGGCTAGTTCCCTTCCCGATGGCCTGAGGGCTCTGCTCAGTCTGCCAGAGCCCATCTGCCACGTGCTGAGTTCCCAGAGTTCAATTTGTGAGGTTTTTGCTGTGTTGTTCTTTAAAGTGCTAGCTTGGCCTTTCTAATACATTTTCAATGGTTGGGATTAGCAAAGCTTGTAAGAACATAACAGACCTGTCAGGTCTACAAGTCCACTGCCACCTCCACCCACTTACATATATTTTTAAATAGCTAATTAGGAGATAATGCCAGTGGAACCAAATACTGTTACAAGATAATGATCTCACACTGCTACAAAAATGTTAAGTGGGAATGTTTATTTTCGAAGGGGAGAAACGCTGATCGTGTGCCTAATCCTATAATTCTTAAGCAAGTAAAATTCCTGTAGATTTCAGCAAAGCCTGAGGTGACAACATCCTATTACTGTGATAGTTTTCTGGATACCAAACGGCTGTAAGTGATGCCGTCATTTTCTCTAAATGACACTGGTGCAGTATTGGAACAGATGTTTCCCTTACCTTTATTAGCCTGTTGTATCTTCTAACTTGGAGGACAAATTCTGCATGTGCTTCATTGCACCAACTTAGATGATTTTTAGATGTGCTTTAGGAAGCACTGAGCTGTGGTTTGGATGAAGTTATGCTTATTTTTAACTTCCTGACAGCTCATAATGGCGATGCGCAAGCCTGTGTTGCCTCTGCAGGTTCCCTTTGGTACACTGAGGATTACCTACATTTAAATCAGAGGGCTTTTCCTCTATCCTGCAGGCAGTTCAGAAACAAGGGCTGTCTTAAACTTGCCTGTCAGGAATAAATCACCCATCATTCTGGAGGGATGAAGGAGTACACGTGCACAACAGGCACAAGTCCATCAGCTGCTCTGGCAGAACTGTCCCATGCCGCTCCTTCCAAATAAGAGGTGAGGTACAATTTGGGGCAGCCTGACCCCTCTGTCAGGCTCATCCTGATGTCTGTGTTCCCATCATAGTGTTGGTGGAGGCTGCTCTGTGTAAATCCAGCTTGGGTCTTCTCTGGCTCTGCAGTGAGGCAGTGCTTATGGCATGGGTTCATCTGCCTTCACTGCTTTTTTCCTCTGGCCTCCCTTTAGATTCAGTGTTGTCCTACAAATAGGTGAACACTGCACTGGGAACTTGAGGCAGGTGCAGAGCTGCTTTCAGAGAAAAACCTGTCAAAGAAAGTATGAGAGTTTATCCTGGATCAAATCTACTTTCACGACTTGTTAGTTGCACTATGGAGAAGGTGGCCAGTGGTTTTTAGAAATTACTGCTGCTTTCACAATTAATGAAGATTCATCATTCCATTAGATCATCTCTAACCTGCTGTAATTGTTCTGATTTTTATTTTTTACCTCGTTCTTCAGTTCATGTCTAAATACAAGAAGATGTTTATATTGCATACATTCAGCTTTAATTGGCCCTTAAAAGAAGGTGTTGATTAGAATCTTCTCAACATCAACAGCTCGCTCGCACAACATTCTCTAATTACTGTTTATTAATTTAGTTCAAGTGGCATAGTTGAAAGCCCTGCTCAGATGGGAGAAGTAAATTGTCACTGGTATTGAATATGTAAATTATGTGCCGGGTAAGTTTCCATGAAGAATGTTTAAAGTTAAATGCTACGCACTTAGAGCCTTCTAGTTTCATCTAACCCAATATGACAGCCTTGTAAGAATTGTCATGAAAATTTACCAGCCCTGGCAAAAAACTGCTTGCCTATATTTTCCTTTTTACTATTAACATAATCATGATGATAATAGCAATTTATTTGCTAGTCAAAAAATAAATAAAAATCATTCACACCAACTGGATGGAGGTTTGCAAGGCTGCCAGTTGAATGTGAACTGTGCGTTGCAGTAGTATAGACATTCAGCAGCCTGGATTTGTTGCCCTAGTGCAGTGACCCTTCCTTCTCTTTAATTAGCTTATAAAGTCAGAATTTCTTAAACAAAGTGCTCATTAAACATTGCCTTGTTATATTACTTTAAAATGCAATTAAAAGTTTTAAGATTGCCGCAGAGTTTGCATACCGTTGTCAGTGCCCATGTCACTCGCTATCAATTTCCACCCACTCACATAGATTGGAGGCTTCCTGTTAAATATAGATGGCACTCCATAGCCTTTGTGTATAGAGAAGGCATAAAGCAATGTCCTGATGAGGATGATGTGACTGCATCATATACCTGAAGGAAGATGGGAATGGAGGGGAGGATATTCTCAAGGTAGGAGAACCTGGGAGTTTTCACTGTCCTTCACTCTGCACTTGTCTCTGTGTGTTCTGAGAAGTGTGCTGCTTCGAATCTTCCCAAAGAAAGTTGCATGGAAATACTTTGCAGTTATTGTATTATGCATCCGAAGCAATGAGACGAGACAGTGCTCTAAAAGGGAAAGAAAAATATCCAGTGCCTGAATTGTGCAGGGGCCTTCACCCAGTCCTCACACTCTTGCTGGCTGCTGTTATCATGAGCAGCACTAATCAATTCCAGGAAATCTCCACACCAAGCATTATGTCACATGTGGTTACATCATTCTCTATAACCTCTAGGGCTTCCTGCTGACATCTTCGGAGCTCTTATACTACCAACTGGTATAAAAAGAAGTGCCAAACAGTATTTTTAGCCATTTGAGCCTGCCAAAAGGAATCCAAATGTCTCCATCTTGTGCCTTTCACCTGCTGATCTCATCTTTGCTCTCAAAACCAAAGCAATGCTCTGTGGGTTTCCCCAGGTGTTTATAAAAAGGATATCAGGAGCATGTGAGAGGGTTTTTGAAACAGAAGGTGCTAATGCCACTGCAAAATTTATTTATTTTTAATGCCTACCAGATTGCTAATCCAGCTTGTCAGTTGTGTAACTTCTGTTGTAACTTCCACTACAGGAGGTTATCCCTCTTTTTTTTTCCTGTATTATTTCCTAGGAGGTGCTACTTACCAATGTGAGTTATGTTTTGCTTCAGGGTTGACTTCCAAGTGCTGTTCTGTGGGGTGTTTCCCCCTTCCTCTCTGCAGGGCCACCTCACAGGTGTGCAGGGGACAACAATATGCTACTGCTTCTCCTGCCAAAGTCACTTTCCCAGCAGTTCAGTTGAAAGAGGCAAGGCTCAAGCCCTATGCTGCAAGATTATTCCTTCTTGAAACCACTGCAATGTCTCTTGGTTTGAGTCTTGTTTATTATTATTATTTTCTGGTTTATGTCTTCCTTTCATTTGAACAGTTTGATTTTTGTGGCTGTTTCTGTTTGTTCAGTGCTGCAGTAGATAACAACAACATGATTAAATTCCAGCTCTGACTGTTGCAACATAAGCGCTCTGCCTTCATTATCCTTGGTGCCTAAAACTATTTGATCTCTAATATGTTCGCCTGCAAGTGTGCCTCATTTGCATGATGAGGCTAACTGGTGAAGCCTGGTTGCATATTGGTCTCTGATTTCAGTTTCTCTTCAATCAGATGCGTCAAACAGAAGGAACTATTAGAATTGCCAGCAACTGTATTTTTTTTCTACGAATCATGCTAGAATACTAGGATTCTCAGGCATTCTTACGAGGCTGGACAAATCCACCAATAAAAGGCATGAGAGGGATTCTCACGGAAAGCCATTTACAAAGGGCTGTGCTGGGGATTGTTGGTCTGCTGTGGTGGCACAAGCTGTTAAGACCAAATCCAATAGCTGGACACCCTCCTTTGTTAAGCAACACTTCCCATAGCCACTGGCCTGAATGAGGAGCTGTGTCACCTAGCAGAGACCTCTCCCTGTGCCCAGCACAGCCAGGTCTGCCTTCAGCCTCTCTGAGGGTCAGACTCTGCCCCAGCTTGCGGCCACCCTGCCTGGGTGCTTAGACCCAACTGACACTTATTTGGCTGTGCGGCCTTCTTGGGTTTCACTGCGCAAAGTTTGCAGGGAGAGAAAACATTTTTTCTCACCTCAAGCATTTGGGAACACAAACCTTTCTTTGTGTCTAAAATTGAAGAAAAGAGCTAAATGCAAATAGAGAATAGAGACGCAACGGTCCTGAGATTCATGGCAATAGCACTGAAAATGTTTCAAGTTGCCTGTTTCCTTTCTGGATCATGCTTAGGGTAAACTGGTGGGTTCTACATAGTTTTCAGTATTATCTTAAGAAATGTGATTTGACCCCTTGCAACATCCCTTGTTTCTCCCATTACAGAATTCTGCTTCTTAAGTGTTATAATGTATACCAAAATCTGTATTTTCGTTTAAGACCATTTTTAATTGAACTAATTATCTTTGTGAACAAAGAAATGTTTCTTATTGACTCAAATGGGTTCTAGATTGAGTCTTCATTTCACACATAAGAATGACTGCTTTCTTTTTTTCTTGGGATAGGACAGATAGCAAGAAACCAAACGGTGCAGAGGCAAACAAAGGAACTCTGAGGATCCCATCAGCAGTGATTGCTTTGCACACGAACGGTATTTCTTCCCCAGCATATACTTCCAAGAATTTTTTAAAATGTCATTCATATATCATCTGCACTAGCAGACAATAGTTGTTCCAGAGAAGCTGTTGCTCTCTATTAGGTCAATGATCAGTGAACTAAACATTTTCTACTTAGGCCTTCATATGATAAAAGCCTAAGAGCTTTGAAGGAGCCATTACAGACTATTGTCTAGAAGAAATATCCATTTGAAAATTCTGCAATTATGTACTTCTACATAGCGTGTAAAAGGAGCTCTGGACCCATTATGGGTTATTGAGTAAATAATGTATTTTTAAAAGTGTCTGAGTAGTTTATACATAGCCTGTATTGGCAGCAAAGAGTGATTGTAGAATAAACATTGTGTCTTCCTTTTAAAAAAAATCTCATTTAAATCCCTAAATAGCAATTAAAAAAAGAAATCCCTGATGCAGTTTCAGTTTTTCAATAGTAGTCACTAGCTAATGTCTCTGACTTTACTCCACCATATTGCACTGAGCCAGTTTTCTCTGGTGTGTGGTTTTTGTTTTTTTTGTGTGTGTGTGTGGTTTTTTTTGTGTTTATTGGATAGAAAAGGCTTCATTATCAAATATGATACAGAGGTGTCCAGAGGCCTCTGAAAGTTCAGATCCACAGTCATCAGACATGCCCATAATCAGGAACAGCCACTCATCAGAAGAGCCAAGAGTCCAGAGAGAAAAGCCATGAAGTTTGTCCTTTTTTCAGAGAAGAACTGAGAGGAAATGTGTTGCATGAGATCACAAACCTCTATTCTCTTGGGCAAGTTTGGTTTCTTGGCTTTAGTTTAGACCTTCTGTAGAAAGGCACCACGTGAGATCGCCATTTCTGTGGATCCTCAGTGCTAATGCTTGGAACAGTCTTGCTCCTTTCTAAGATGTCCACAATAGCTTTGCTCCAGACTACTGTGCTTTCAAGCACAGTCACTGGTCAAAGCAGATGTGAAAATACTGCAGTTCAAAATAGCTATATTGCAACAACAGTGCTAAAAAGCAAACTTCTGTTCCTATGTGCGGTGTAGTCCTTCATTTCATTTATCACATTACTATCTACTGCAGTGGAGAAAAGAAGGCTGTGGGGTGACCTCATTGCAGCCTTTCAGTACCTAAAGGGAGCCTGCAAAGAGGAGGGGAATCAACTCTTTGAAAGGGTTGAAAACTGCAGGACAAGGGGAAATGGTTTTAAGTTGAAGGGGGGGAGATTTAGGTTGGATGTCAGGGGGAAATTCTTCACTGAGAGAGTGGTGAGGTGCTGGAACAGGCTGCCCAGAGAGGTTGTGGATGCCCTGTCCCTGGAGGTGCTCAAGGCCAGCTTGGATGGGGCCCTGGACAGCCTGGTCTAGCATTAAATGGGGAGGTTGGTGGCCCTGCATGTGGCAGGGGGGTTGGAGATTTGTGATCCCTGAGGTCCCTTCCAACCCTGGCCATTCTGTGATTCTGTGATTCTGTGAGTTTATCTTCACATCTCCAAATACCTGTTAGACCAAGCAATTTGGAGGTGCCACATGGAGACTACAGTATTTATATATGCTTAAAAATCATACAGGGATCCTTACCTGAGGGTACAAAGTAAAACAGTTCTCTGCTTATGGTGATGCTCCAGCCTTAACTCTTTTATGCACATTTCCCTGGCATAAGTTAGAGATGAAGTCACTTAATTTGTTGTTCTTGAATTTGTAGGTCCAGACCTGTAAGTGGTCTTGCTCAGAAAATACCCTAAAAATCAGCAGGAAGCAGACATCTGTTAATAGGACTGCCAGGAGTTCTGAATTCCCTTTTTGGAGGCTATGTAATACCTATCCCTGCTGTATGAATCCATGTGCATGTTCAGAACAGATCGTGTGCTTCCCATAGCTATGCTGGTCAGTCACACCTCAAGAACATAGTCTTTAGATCTAAATTTGAGTCATTGTATACAAAGTGTTTTCAATGCAGTGAACAGAAATGTGGCTTTTTGGCTGCCCTCTGAGGAGATTACAAGAGATAAGGATCTGTAGCAAGGCCACCAACAGATGAGATTCTCTTTTTTAATATATTTGGAAAGAAAAAAAGGGGGAAGAAAGAATAAATGCAAGGATGCCAAATTACACACAGCTCAAAGTACATAAATGAAAGGGAGTGCCTTAATGAAGAGACAGTAAGGTAGCAGTAAAAGAAAAGATGAAGTGAAAAATTGGTGAAGGGGAGATAATAAAGCCTGAAATTAATTGAGAAGAAACAAGGTGAAAGGCATAAATACATTTAAGTTGTATATGAGTAAGATATCTCAGAAAGAAATCAGTTTCTCACTATTCAGCTGTATTTGTCACTTAGAAAGTGTTGGGATAATTGACTGAAGAGGTGATGAAGTCTTCATCAACTGAGGATTTCAGTGACAAAGTGGTCAAAAACATGGGTAGTACTGTCAGTTATTGAACCGTCAACGATTTCTTCCAGGTCCATTTTCTACAACCTCACCATCCCAAAGAATGTATTAAACTGGGAATGAGTGTGGTACCTCAGTTGTGTGATTATGGGAGACTTCTTTCTGGCTCTGTTACCTCCTGGCTGAAGTTCTGAAGGTCTCACAGAGTAAATAGAGCATATACTTTGAGATGAGGAAGATGAATACACAGGGTAAAACCAAGAAAAGGAACTGGTTGATCCAAAAACATTTTCTTCTCAGATATGGACCGAAGGCCACACCCCTTACACCTTCCTACTCGTAATGAAGATCCCTACTCTGCAACAAATACATAGTTTGGCTTTGATACAAAATCAGAGTCCTCATAACATGAGACAAAAGATCCTGGGGCCCTTCTTGCAAGAAGAGAGTTATGAATTTTTCTGATGTGCTTTTATTAAACCTAAATAATTCTACTTTTTTTTTTTTTTTTTTTTTCCCCCAAAGAAAATTCCTCATAGTTTTAGCCAAAATCATTCTTTACTTCCTCTGCTGGCTTCTTTTGAATGGTGGGTAAAGAGAGGTCGCAGGTATGGAGCGGTCTGGGATTCTTCCAGGCTGCTGATTACTGATACACAAACCAACAGTCACCACCGCAGACTAAAACAAAACGTGGAACAGGCTTTTAAAAGATAAGTCTGGGCAGGTATCATTTTAGGATGTAAGAAAGACTAATTATCCCATTTTGTTCATCTTTTTCAGGGCTTGCTGGGAGGACTGACCAAACCTCAGTGATAACATCAGTGCTCCTCAGCTGAAAGTGGGAAGCTTGTATTGCTCTACTGTTGTCATAAGAAGGCACAGACTTTGGAAGCAGCAGCTCGTTCCTCTTACAAATTTGCAGTGTATTCTCCTTTTTTCCATTCTGTACCATTGAGTGTGATGATGGTAACTGAAGGAAACTTTTGTTTTCTTTGTTTGTTTTTCTGTTTTGTTTTGTTTTTCCCTGACTTTAGTTTTGAGATACTAATTTCATTATTTGAGGGTGTGTATAAGATTCTGGAAGCACATTTTACATCTGCTGTGCTGTGAGATCTTTGGTATGGTATTGACTCATTCATTGGCACCTGAGAGAGGTTTGGGGAATTCAGCAAGCTTTCAACAATCCAGTTTGAGAGACTACACAGAATTATGTCTCGCTCAGGTTCGTCCTAATTTTATTAGATTTCCACCATTTCTAATTGCATAAACATATGCAGCCAAGTGTACAGATGGGGACTGGGAAGACGTACAAGGACACTCAGAGTCTGTAGTCAGCTAATTGGTGGACTAAGTAATAGGGCACTTGGAAAGATTGATAATTTTTTTTCAGAGCATTTCAGGAGAAAATTATGTCCCCGTTAAAACTGTGGCAATCAAGAGAAGAAAGATTTTAGCAGTAGATTTTTTTGGAAATGGAGGAAGAGATGAGCGTAAAAATTTGATGCAGAAAAAAATCCAAGAGGAAGTATGTTGTTATGGGCAAGATCTGCTATTTTAGCCATAAAAAGAAGGATACGGTGTTTCAAAAACATAGAACAACTGGCTTGATCCGTATGGTGATCCATATCAGAAATCTTTTGATCAGGGCTAAATACAACAGTTTCAAATATTGCCTGGGTAAATGAGAAGTCATTTAGTATGAACACTGTTACTGGTAGGAAATGCCAAATTGTATAATGTTTTCAGAAATATTTTATATTTTCTTTTGGAAAATAAATGTTTTTGCTAGGACTAGAAAAGGTATTGGACCACAAATCCCTTTTCTGGTCAAATGATACCACCTGAGGTACTGGCTGTTTATATGAGTGCCTTCACATAAAGTAACACTGCTGTCCATTCTTGTTCAGGAGATGCTGCTGTTGGCTTATTCCCTACCGTCACAGCAGGAGGGGACAGGAGGGAAAAATCTTTGCTCAGTTTTTTGTTATGATCCATCTTCATCCATGATATGGCATCTGCACTATGGAATTCCCCCTGAATGAAAGGGAATGACAACGTCTTCACCTCCTGAAGACAGGATACAGCTCTCAGACTGAATTAGCTGCAGCTGGATAGCTTTTTGAAATCTCCACAGTTATCAGACCTGGAAGATTTTTCTATAGTGATGGCCTGGGCTAGGCATTTGGTGGGTGAGTAAATCATAATTTGTTTTGGTTTTCCTTATGAAGTAAGTGTAGAATATGCAAAACTTGCTGATCGCATATTTGGACCTGGGCTTCTCACAAAAGTTCTGCAAAACCCTCTCAAATGTCTGAATATTTACTAAGCAGATCATGAAATATTTTCCAGCAACAAAAATACAAATACAAAGATACAATAGAGTGATCATTTTGGGATGTGGTTATGTGCTAATGACTTTATTTTCTTCTTCCTCGTGTTCAGGCAGTAACATGCAAGCTGACCACATCACTGTAGTGAAATTGCTGATTAACCTTTTGACTCTGACAATTGGGACTTCTCTTAACACCACTTGGTAATGCAAAAGACCATTAGTAGTTAGTACTGGGACACCCCACCTCCAGATTTCAAAAGGTTAATGAAAAATCAAGTATCTTGCTTCTACTGGGAAACTTGGAAACCTTCCCACCAAACATTTCATTTTTTGTGATAAATAAGCCAGACCGCTTCAGCTGAGAGAGACGGGTGTTTTGCTAGGGTGTACAGCTGTTAATTGAAAAAGATTCTGTTATGCCTGTTCTTCTGGACATAGATAAAAGAGAGATTTGTTGGTGAACTTTAGTTGGTCCTGAACACCCCTTTGTCCAAATACACTGCTCAATAATAACGCTTTGTTCTGTCTGTAACAGCCATGGAAGGATTTTGAGTAGAATACTCATTTTCTTTAAGTCGTATCTGCCAGTGATCATTCTTGGCTTAAGATCAGCTGCCATTTATGTGTTTTATGAAAATATAACACCAGTTTTATGCTCAAAACTATTCTTTTTTAGGTAAAAGCTTCAGCACAAACTGGTTCCCCATATGTACCATAAATGCTATTTATCACAGGTTTGGGTCTTTAAAACAGAAAGATAATGTTAAAACATTTTCATTATCCTTTCCTTACAGCTATCATTCACAAACCATCTTTTATAATTATGGTACTAGGACATTTACATAACTGGGAAAAAGGTCCTTAAACTACATTTCTATTATGTTTGGCACTTGTGTGAAAGGATATTATATTCATGTGCATTAGAGATTGCTTATAAAAGATCAAGACAATAATAGCAGATCAGACGATAAAGGTTCCCTTTTCTCCTCCCAGACAGGCTGTCTCTGACAGAAGAATACAGTTCATCAAAAGTGTCTGCAGGTTGTCAAACTCAGTGAGATTTGGGGACACTCGGAGGCTGTCATGGCCAACAAGAAGATTTTCTGTAGGGTTCTGCCATCATTCACCCTCAGGAAATAATCACTCACTACATTCTGCATGCTCTCATGATAGAGCTCTATTTGAGAGAAAAGAGCCATTTTATCAAAGGACAATATATCCCTTCTCTTGGTCCATGCAGCTTCCATTATCAGACCATAATAAATCATATTTATGTTCTCAGTTAATAAGACTGATTACAATGCAGGTTACAGGCATGGGAAAAGCAAAGCAGGTGAAAAGATGTTTTAATGAAAATATGATAAGCAAACAGCTTCTTGTGAACATTTCAGGCTGTTATTTGTAATGATCACAGGCAATTTTTGATACATCTTCTTTAGCAATGGTTTAAGCTGCATAAATTGGCTTGCCACTTTATACGTTGAAATAGGAAGAATCCCAGTGTCCTTATGTTGTCTAGAATCATTATATACATTATAAGCATAAAATGAGTTTAATGTATGTGCTTTGAAAAGAAGGGGAAAACAGAAAATCAGGGAGGACTGATTTTAATGCTGCTCAAAATGATTTTGAAATTTTCTGTTCATCTTTGTTACTAACGGTGCATTTTCCATGAAATTTAGGAATGACATGTGGTGCTTTCATCTCCTTAAATTTAATATACTTCTCTTTCTGTTTTCCTCAATTTCTTCAAAGTTCTTTTTAGAACACTGTGCAAAGAGACAGAGAGAAAATTCTCCTCTCAATGAGTGAATATATCTGTTTTTAATGCTGGGGGGAGTTAAGTGTGTGCTTCTAGAGGAGAATATACCCCTGCATTAAATATTGAAATAAACAGTATTAAAGAGGTGCAAGGATATTTGGCTGCAGCACACCTGATGCATTCAAGGGCCAAATTCCTTAGAATCTTTTAAAGTGATTAAGATCTTTTCTGTTAAGAGTTCTCCAATGATTTCAGAGTATAACTGTACCTAAATAGCTGATGAAATGTCCTGCTCTTGTCTTTTGAAAAGCTTTCTTTTATGTTTTATTGTTTTCTTTTTTGTTGCTGTTGTAGTCATTTGGTTTATGTTGAGCATCGTATTTTCAAGACAAAGTTAAAAATTTAAAGAATAATTTCCTCCTGCTAGCACATAATGCTGACTAAGTATTTCAAAATCTACAGCACTTGCAGAATGCAAGCATTATGCTTATAATTTTTATAATGATTCTAGACAATATAAGGACACTGGGATTCTTCCTATTTTGATATATAAAGTGGCGAGCAAATGCAGAAGTCTCCATGGTGTTGTGTGTCTGCAGGAAATGTTCTGATACTTCTACAACTCTCTTAAACAAATGTTAAAGCTTTGTAATGGACCTGGCAATGGAGAATGACCATGAAATTCCCTTAACCCTTATAGGGCACTTCAGCAGGAGAAGTGATCACACAAGAAACAATAAACTGCTCTTCAAAGGCAGTATCCTGATATGACAACAGACGTAGATAATGCACTTCATGATGGAACTGCTTGATACAGGGAAAAACATGTTGTAACTGCCTTCAGTATGAAAGGGGTTTAAAAATGCTGCTTGCCAACTCCACAAAAAACAGAGCTGCTATTTCAGTTAAAGGCCAGTGGATTGTATTTTTCATGTCAGTTTTCACTAACCTCAAACATCACTGTTATGACAGACTGTCATCCAACCAAACCAGCACTGTGATGCCATTCAGGCAAGAAGGAAGAAAGCAAACACAAAGGAAACTTAGAAGTCCGAATAGTGAGAGGGGGTGTCTGTGAGTGCACTTTTGTGCAGTGATACTGATTACTGAAAATGAAACACTTAAAAGAAAATAAACCCAAAAAAGTGCTTTCTGAGCCATTGGTGTTTTCTTGCCTGCCCATTTCTCTTTGTTCTGTTTCATGACATCAGCCTTAATGGTTGAAAGGATGTTCTGGGCCAGATGTCAATCGCTATGTCTAACATAAACAAAAATAGCTAAAAAGACATGCCAGCATCTTCCTTTTGTTTTCCCATTAGCTCCATTTTTCTTTTCAGAGGCTGACAAAAAATTACTGCCTCCGAGTGAATTCAGTAATGTCACTATATATCTAATATCTAGGAGACCTTTTGTTTTAGCTTTACTGGGCTTAACCACAAAAGACACTTGACATTGACAAAGAGTCTGTCAAATACACAATGATCAGTGCAATGAAATCTCTCATGACAGAAGGGCACTATTCTGCACCCCCAGTCCGCAGCAGCCTGTCTGAGCAAAATGTGCCGGAGCACACGCAGCAGCTGAACCATTGCAGAGCAGGCCATAAGCTGAGATGTGTCTTGTTTAAAGTGTCATAGTATATTAGTGTAATTAAAACCGCCAAAAGAATAGAAAAGATAGATGGAAATGTTACATTACTTGTTTCTAGAGATTAACCTCCAGCCAGAACTGAAATACAGAGACACATTTTGCATGTCTTAGAGCTCTGATATGGAAGAAAACAAGCCTGAGAGTATGTCTCTTGAAGTGTGAGACATGAAGTCATAGTTCCTGTATTTACACAATAAAGCAGAAATAGCGTTTCAGACAGGCACGCTGTTTTCTCTCTGATTACAGCTCCTGTTGTGGCTGTACTCTGCAAAGCAGCTGTATCATCTCTCAGCTACTTCCCTTTTACTCTCTCTGCCTTCATGCTTGGAAGGTCTTGAGGACCCGTGGCCCACGAATGTGCTGGTGTCAATGCTTTCTGCTCCCTTGGCATCTGCCAATATTGTGTGGTTCTAGCCTGGAGGCAGAGCACCCTGTCTGCTCTGGTGGCTGCAGAAGCCAGAGCTCAGCTCCAGACTCAGCAACAGCCAGCTAGGAAGATGTTTGAAGAATCTGACCTTTGTATATACCAGGCTGCGTGCTTGCTTCTCTGTTGAGTCTATAGATAAAACTGCATGGCTTTCTGAAATGGACCCTGAAAATTATGTTTTTGGCACTGTATGTGTTCCTTCATGTGCATCATTACTTGTGATAACTATTCAAGCCTAACTAGTTATCTAGATCTCTGTTTCTAACTAGATCTCTGTTTCTAACCGTGACACAAGTTATATCTGGTGGTGAGAAATTTTTGGAGTTTTTTATGGAGCTGTTCAGCTGTATAGGCTGAACCTTGGTTTATCTAGAATCTGGAGAGGACCTGATCTGGCTTCAGCAGTTCTGAAACACTACAAAAGCAGCATGGCTTTCTTCTAATATAAGTCTTAATGCAAGGAGAAGATGCATTAATCAGGTAGGTCTCATGTTCATTTCTTCCACTATAAACGAACTTCAAGGCCTTGCCCCATTAGTTGATCAGTTTGAAGTCAAGAGATGTTAAATATAGGCCTTACATTTTAGGTTTCCTCGTATGTCCTCTATTTCCCAGCTTTAAATATCAGTTAATGACTTCTCCATATAGCACTTCTCTTTAATTTCTAGTCAGAGGCTGTAAATGTGCACTGTTAGTCAAAAATATGTTATCTGCATTTAGTGGTGGCTTCTGGAGCCCTCACCATGAAGTTACCTCACAATCGCATCTCTCCTCACATGGTTTTCTGAGTACTGCCAGGAGAAGAATGGAAAATAACTATGAAATAAAAGCAGATTCTGCTCCCAGTACAGGCAATGAAAACTCTACTTTTACTTCTACTTGCTCATAATAGTGGGGGGAAAAAATGAAGTGGAAACAAGCACAACAAAACACCTCTGCCAGCTATCTTTAAGCTAACCAAGGCTTCCACTAATGAGGTGGTCTGGCATTTTGAGAAAGACAAGTTTTTTCCAGAAATGGAAAAAATATGCTATTTTTTTTCCTTTGACTCTGAGAGCATAGTGAGAGAGAAAGAAATCGTATTTCAAAAAGCAAACTTTTAATGCTGTCTGTATTAGTAAGTGCTTACAGACACCAGTATAGTTTCTTGTCAGTTATGTTTTTGCGTATTTGTTTGTTAGATTACTAAGTACTTTCCTAAAAACTAGATATTTGCTGTATTTACAGATTCATCTCAGTGACTGTGAAATTCCTGAGGATGTTATCACTTTCAAGTCAGATTAACAGAGTAATTTCCAGGTAAGATATTCTAGAAGATAATTCAATACCTTGGACAATTGCATTGTCTATTAAACAGAACAGTACTGTTTGTGGAAAAGATAACAGTCTAGATCACAAGATAGCACCAGATTTTATGTTACGATCTCCAGACGTCTTAGGGAACTTAATGCACCCAGGATTGGTTCAAGTCTAATCTGCATGGCAGAAATGTGAGTTCCAGTTTCCTTTTCCCTGAGACTGTGTGGGGAAACTGTCTTCCCAGGGACTACAGAGGACAAGCTGCCGTGGTTTGTTTGTGCTTTGGCAAGAGTATTCACCACAGCTGCTCCTGGAGTGCCCAGTGGTATCAAGTGCAGAAAAGAAAAGTTTTCACCTTTACTAAGACAGTGTGGTGTTCAGGCCTTTCTAATATATACCCATCAGAGCTGGCTGTATGTTTTCCTGAAGACCACAGATGTCCAGGAGGTTCTGATGAGTCACATCTGTCTCTGAGCTTGACACGGTGTTAGTTTCATTGCCTATTTTAGGTAGATGGTGGTACAGGTAGACAGTGGTGGCTAATGATGCAATGATCTGTGAGTGCAATTGCTTTTTCATTTCAGCTTAGTTTGGCCAGAAAGTAAGAAAGGGCTCCCAAAGCAGGACAAGTGTCTTGACATGACACCCAATGCAAAAACGGATTACAGCTTCATGGAGATCTGTACAAAAATTGACAGCTGGGGACTTTGTGAGTTTCTGTCTGGAGTCAAAAATTCAGTGTAAGTGCACAGAAGAGTGTGAGGAGGGAGCATTTCAGCTCTTTCAACTCTGCGCACAAAACCTCTCAGGGCTTGAGATAGGATTTTAGTATTTCTCACAGTCTACAAATGTTGTGCTGTGTTAGGATGTGCTTATACATAATTTTGTAATTGAAATGGCATGTTTACTGTTCCATTTCATGCTTGATTGTGTTTTTTAAACACCTTTACTCATGCTGCTAGAAGTGGGATTATAATTAAAATGTCCTGTTGAACACCTTGTTCAGTTCAGTGAAGGCATAATAGAAGTATAAATACTTGTTCTCATTGACTCTATGATGTCAGCACAACAAATGCAGTACATGTCAGGAAACTAATCTCTTTTTTACCAAGGCATCTGTAAAGAGGGAAGGGGAAACAGAATCTGTGGCTGGCCAAAGTGGAGACCTCTCTACAGGAGAATAGGAAAGTTTTTGAGATACCGTTAACCTTTTAGATACAGCGAACCTGAAGTTCCAAGAGGCTTTCTGAGTGTTGGCAGACATACTAAAGGAGTTAAAGGCAACAATATTATCCTTACATAAAGTCTTTTCTCTAAAGATTTCAAAGTATTTTCCAAGCATTAGTAAGTCAAGCTTTAATAAGCAGGTTCATGTTATTATAATACCTGTGGTATATATGTGTTAACTAGGGCATGGAATGTTTGAGTGATTAGCCAGTTACTGGCAAAAATTAGACAGGAATTTGCTTCTCTACTCACAGTCCCTTGGCCTAAACACTAGGCAGTACTTTCTACAGTAGCTATTAGGAAAAGCTGAGTTTGGTTGTGAGGTGTGAAAGAGTAATATACTTCTTACTATTTCTTCTTACACATTCTTTAAGATGTGTACAGTTATGCAGACTTCATGTCTTTGTGGTAGGATTGAATTACAACACAGAGTTCAAAATGTTTATAGTTCAAAGTCCAGCGGTTCCAGCACTTTAGCATTGCAATAATGGTTTAATTTTCTTATACTCTCAGTTACCACCAGTGAAGAGATTCCTACCAATGCTGGCAGGCAATTGTTCAGTCTTATGGAGCTTCAAATAACTGTACAGCTTGAAAGTCTGAGTAAGTAGGAAAATTTCAATATTTAGTCTTATGTTTGATGCTTAGTTGGGCAATTTACTCAATACTTTGCCTAGTACTCTTCCTCTGCAAAGACAGGGAAAATAATGTCTGTGTTCATTGTGCTCTTCAACTGCTGCAATAGTGTTTTTAATATACTAGATACTGGGCTTTACACTGTACTTACACCATGAAACTTTATGTTCATGTCCTTTCACTGACTGAAAGAGGGCTCTCAGAACCAATCCCAAGATGTATAACATTTCTGTGCCAGAGCAGGACTCGCCAGTCAGTGGCTGCCTTACAGGGAAATGTACATGAAGCAGGTAAATAAGCAGATCCAGAGGGTGTGCAAATTGCCTTCTGTGCCCAGTTCCATCAACTGTAAGATCGACAGATGTCATGCAGGAAGGTGGTTCACAGGATTTCCTCTTAAGAAAAGCTGTGAGAAAGTAACAAAGTGGGAGGTTTTCCTTTTGGGACAGGGGAAGAAGGTGGTACATAGGACAGACCAACCCAGTGCTCAGAAAGATTCACTGGGATAAGTCTACTGAACATGCAAGACAAAATGTACAAGAATGTTTCTGTCAGATGGGATTGCTGCAAAACTTGGTGGATTTCTTTGCGCGTCTCATTATAAGTACAGGTGCAGCTCTACACACCCACATGTGCGGTGTTTATTTTAGTGTGTGATCACATAAATACCTGCAGGTGTGAAACTGAAGAGATAGCCGTGCTGAGGCTTGAATATGGAGTTCCACATCTGTATTTACTGCCTTTTTCACACAATGAACTAGTACAGTCTGTGGGTTCTCTTCCCACCTCCTACGTGCACTTTATAAGTAATTTTGAAGGAAATTCAGTCCTGGTAAATACATTTAATGGATGGATGTCAAGGTATAGAATCAAAATACATGAAGGTGAGGGAGTACGGAACAGCCATCAGTTCAGTGTATTGCACATATATATACATTAGAAGAAGACTAATTTCAGATAAAGAAGGTCACGTCAGGTTAATATACAGTCATAAACCCATAAAATTGGAATTTAATATGCCTTTTGAGGCATCTAAAACTTGTGTTGGCCTTCAGTACAGCGGCTGGTTTCTCTGTTCTGGCACACACAGAGGTGTTTCCTTGTGTGTAATACTGTCATATAGTCTGTAATACGTGGGGTACAAATCATGGCTACTGCAAAAACCTTTGAATTCACTGATTCGTGTGGATGTAAAAATCTCAGTTGTGGTATTGCATTTATGCAGCTGTTGCATTAAGTATTCATCTGATGCTAACTATCTGGTTACTAAGGCCCTCCTCAGTGTCAAAAATAGAAAACAGCTAAAAGATATTAACTGGGAATGGTCTTTTGCATGTAATAGTTGCCTGCAGAGGCTTAATGTTCTGAAAGTTTCACACTTTTTGTAAGGCCTTCAGTGATAACTTCTGTTTTTCAAAGAGAAAAATAAACCTTCCAAAGTTCCTTTGAACATTTCCACAGCCTTTCATAGTGTTAGCTGTGAAAGTTACGGTGTCACGTTCTTAATAAGGAGGTATGGGAATGGTGTTTTAGTAGTCTCTGCTGCTTTCTTTGTGAAAACTATCTCAGGATGCTTTGGGATTCTTTGGCAATAACTTCCTTTTGCCCCATGATTCCACAGGGATCTTCTCTGTTATTATATTCATTTGAAGATATTTTGGAGAAAACATGGAACTCGAGAGCATTCAGGAAAACCCTGTTTATGCCTCTGACTGGCTAAAGACAGGGAGTGAGTCTTTCTGTGACAGTAAATGTGGAAAAACCACATTGCTCAAAACTCAATTCAGCAATTTTTTTTTTAAATAGTACTGCAAAGAAAGAAAAAAAAATAGGACAAATTTTTGTTTCTGATGTGAATGTCTCTGCTTTGTCCAGAGGAACCACAGCTACCATCTGTGACTTGTGATAGCGACTGTGCTTCTATGCAATGGAGAAAGGGACAGAAGCAGCTAGAGCAGTAGAAGAAATAACACTGTGTTAACAAAGACTTCAGTTGAGGCAAATTTACTTCCCTGAGAATTAGCTGGGGTATCTCTCCATGACACACTTACTTTAGAATCACAGCATGTTGCAGTTATTAGACTCTGGCAGGCTCCTAGGTAGGAACCGTGTCCAAGAGCCTTTATTTCATCTGCTCCAATTGAGAAGAGTGTGGCAGTTTCTTTTGGTTGAGCCTTGCTATAACGATCTGAGCTTTAGTCACCGTGAGGTTAGCACACTGCAAAGCATTCAGCTGGCGTTACAACCAGAGACAACTGAGCTCCAAAAGTGAGTGCAGACTGTGTCTATCTACTTATTAAGTGACGGGTCATGTGGAGTGCCCATTACCCAGTAATTGGTGCTAGCTGCCAGTTAGCATTCAGTGGGACTTGGCGCATTTGTATAGCCCTTACAGACCAGAGTGGCCTGGGATTGTTCTTGCCTTATTTGCTGCAATTGTAATCAGACGGTGGCTCTCTGCTTCGCAGATCTCCCAAACTCAAACTGAAGGGCACGGGGGAGTGTGGGATCTCCCTAGAGAGTTCAGCCAGAGGGATGCCTGGGTCTCAGGGCTCTGTGGTAAGGCTGCACTCCAGTGACCCCTCTGCTTTCCCTGGCTTGCAGGTTCCTTCCCTGCACCACAGGAGAGGGAAAGGATGGAATCTGTGGTAGGTGACACAGTGCCTACACAGCTCTAAGCAAGTCTTTAAAGATGAGACCCTTGAGTGTTTTCTGTCCTCGTGGAGCCCACAGGCAGCACTCAGATGCAGAGTTCAGACACAAAGATGGGGAAGTCTTTCAGAAGGGACTGTGTAGGCAGACGCACACACATATTGCTGTGTAAGATACATGCTCTTGCAGCTTTGGTTTGGGGAACCCTTTTGTTCTCAGGCTGCCAACTGCGGGCACTGCTCTGAATTGCAGCAGGCTGTGAGGGAGCGAGGAGGAAAGTGCACGCCGTCCTGTGGGTCAGCACCGGGTGCGATGACCTCGCGCACACGGGAGCAGGATGGGGCTCTTTTCACACCATTACTTCCCGCAGTATTACGGTTCTTTTTTAATTACAGAGCAGAGCGGCACTAGGCCCAGAGGTTAGCAAGGCGGTGATTGCGTGCATGCGAGTGGCGTGCTCTCTGCAGTCCAGCGGCCGCGGACCCCCGCTCTGCGCCGCGACGGCCCCGGCAGCCCTGCGCCGGCCGGCAGCGGGAGCGCTTCGCCGGGTTGCCCGGGAGGTGGCGCCCTTGATCGCAGAGTGAGGGGCGGGCGGGCGGGCCCGGGAAACACATCCGCCCCCCCTCTGTAATTTAGGAAGTATTATAGCCGAAGTGTTTTCAACTGATTATTATGCATGAGTAAAAATTCCATGAATGTGTAACATTTTCGCCTGTATTTCCCTCTTTTATAGCATCATTTAAATTCCTCATTAATAATTTAGAAATGTTCTGGATTTTAATCACTTTTCTCATCACCGCCACCTCCGCGGCAGAGCACTGCCCGTTACCTGAAGGTGACATGGAGGCAGCTCTGCCTCACAGGCACTGCCCGGCCCCGCTTCTGCCCAGCCCCGGGCCCGCGCTCCTTCCTTAGGCAGACCAGTGTACAAACACCGAGGTCTGAGCAGGTCGCTGTTAATAAAAATTGCGAAAAAAATCAGGATTTTTTGCTATTGCATCTGAGTTTAATTATGGTGGTATTTGTTTGATAGCTTGTTACTGTAAATAAAAGAGATAAAAGCAGCCCTTCACTCGAGTAGCTCTAGAGCTGTGAAATATGTACCTAATTAAAACTATTGGTGTAAGAGGCTAATAAAGTACATGTGCCTACTAGATGTCTTATTCTAATGAATCTCGGCTAATTTGCTTTGAGTGATGAATTTCGGTGTTAGTAGTAAGGGCTGAATAATGATGGAATTTATCACGAGGTGCGGGGACTGGTGGAGGACCGTGGGGGCTCGGGGAGAGGCAGGGAGAGCCCCTGGGTGCAGGGCTCCGGTGCTGCAGAGCAGCAGGGCTGAGCTCGGCCTCAGCTTGAAAGCTGCCAGTGCCCAGCCCAGGCCTCGGAGGGCTCCGAGTGGTGGCACAGGAGTGCTGGTGGGTGCCATCCTCCCATCCTCCCCTTTTTTCTGCCGGCACTGGTGAGGAACGGGCTGTGGCATGCTTCTCCAGACTCCCAAACCAAGCGCAGATGGGTTATCTAAAGCATTTCAGATGGAGCTTTGGTCTTGTGCCAGCAGCTAATCAAAGTCTTAATTCTGGAAAAGACAAAGGCCAGGCTTTCCAAGCTTCCTCCCTCTGGTTTCTCACAGAGATGTGGCACTTCTCAAACCCTTCTTGCCCTGTGCACTGTCTGCATCACTCAGGCTGTGGGGCTGTCTGTGGGCAGCAGGCAGCTTGCACCAGTCTAGTGGGTGATGTCCATGAACGTGCGGACCGACAAGGGGCTGCTTCATGTGGGCCTGCGGGCACCTTGTCCTGAGTACACCACAACAAAGTCAGACAAGAGCGGTGTGCGTTGACAGCCCCGGCCCTGAGACTGCCATTGGACTTGTTCTCAGAAAGAGGGAAGCTGAGATAATAATAAAGGGGCTGGTTAAGCAGAGAAAAAGCCTGCAGAGTAGCACATATTTTTATTGCTTTTCTGCAGTACAGCAGAGAAAACATCCCAAGGCTAAATGTCTATTGTAGTCCCCAATGGTGAGTATTTAAACATTCACATGTGTGCACGTTCTTGCAGCTCCTTCCACTTGTGACACGGTGGGAGGGTGGAGGGGCTGCCATTCTGGCATGCCCAACTTTAAGCCAGGGCTGGTGCAAGTCTGCAGGGCTCCAACCTCATATCTCCTTGCAACATGTGCCATACAAGGGCTTTATTTATAACTAAGCAGTCTGGTTCATGCTGTCTACGCTGGAGTTAGTCCTGTTGAGTTGAAGTTACTTGCTGAAAGTGTGTGATAGTTGCAGCTGTTGAAAGCACTCTGGCAATTTCTGATATGCACATGAGTGTGGGTGCTTTTTTTCCACAGTAGCTACATCTGCAGTTTTTCTACAGAATGAAATTTTTACTACAGCTAATACTAGCTGGATAGACAGGTGGAGCTTGTTATTTTTCTCACAAAACCTACCTTTTCAGAAGGAAGAGATTGTGTTTCATGGTTGTACAATCTAATAGTGTGGTTGATTGAGAGTAAGATTGAGGAGAACTAGACACTCGCTGTTTGACCTTAGGACATTCTCTTTGTCATTCCAGAAAGTTGGTTTCTCTGTCGGTAAAAACACAGTAATAGCTAAATCAAAGAAGTCAGTCATCAATATCCAGAACTTGTGTCAGAATTTCAGTTGGAATTGTTGAATATTGTCACAGAAACGGAGTCTGTGGTGCTTTCTCAGAGATTTGCAAGAATTATTTTCTTTTACTGATAGAATTCTTTCCATGTTGCTCAATCAATGATCATTTTAATATATTTTTCTGCCTCTCAGTTACATCTCAAGTATTTATGTCCGTCCAATTTTCATGGTCTCGTATCTTGTTTGTTTCTGTATAAAATGTGCGTTGTGAGCTTGAGGGAACACTTCCTTTCGACTTCTTTGTAATTACCAGAAATAGTTTTAACTTGTTAAAACATTCTGGCCATCAGCATGGTAAACCTGATTACTCCACAGCAGACCTTCCTGTGCATTGTGTTTACCTGCTGATAACATTTCTAATAAGAAGCCAAACACCAGTGAAATGAGGGTGGTGCTTGCACTGTTGGGTCCGGTGTGACTTTGCGTAATAAAAACATAAAAGAACAAATGACGCTCCTGTATAACTAAGACAGAGAGAAAGAAACACTATTAACTTGTTTCTGCTGGCTTTTCTTCTAGGAAAATAAAGCCTGTTTTCTGGACAGGCTTTGTTAACACTGTGATCTGATACAGGGCAGCAGGGATTCCTGTGCCTGTGCAGATGTTTTTTGATTTCAGAGTGATACCACCAAGAGACCACTGCATAGACGGCTACCCTGTTTTAGAGGGCTGTATGCTAGGGTCCTCGCTGAGGCCTGGATGTTAGATGCTCTGAACTAGAGTTACACGTATTAAAAAAGCTTAAGAGCTAAACTGAGTTACTGTAACAAAGCCTGAGGCTGCAAGGAAGCTTTCCACCCAAAAAACATTTCCTAAATGTTGCTAGCAGATGGCTCTCCTATCCCACAGGCTGGGGATATGCTGACTTTTCACTCTCAGTATTACTTGTCCTCACATCACAGGACTTGGGATTTTTTGATTTTTTAATGAGCTTGATCTGATAAGCTGAGATAAACAGACTTTTAAAATAAATTTAAAATGTAAAGATAATTTATAATTCTGTTGTTGAGATTCACAGGCATGGTTAATGTAATTTCCTTTTTCCTTTGGCACTTAAGCAAAATCTGGCTTATATTTAATTCTTCTGTTGGTGGATAGGGAAGAGGCTAATCACAAGAGACCAGTAGTGCTATTTGAATGACACGTCCTGCAGTCTGTTTTTGAATGATCAGTTAATGTCTCAGCAGTATTATCTCTTTTTCTGTACCCTGCCTTTATTCACTAGCTTTATTCTACTCTTTTGCACTTTTACCTCACCCTTGTCAATGATGCCAGATACCTTGCAATAAGTAGTCCCATTTCAGAGATTCCCTGCTCACTGAACATCTGTCTGATGAAGTCTGTCTGCTTTCAGCATTTTGCTCAACTGGAGCAATGTTGTGCTGCTGCCTAGATGAGTGTATGAAGTGAATTTGGACTGGTTCAGTGCAAGGGAGCTGTTTATGAATGAACTCAGTTCACAGATGCATGACATCCAAGAAAAGTGAGTGCAAGACTTCATCCCTCTGGGTCAATAATCTTTGGGACAAGGCAAAGAGGAGACAGAAATTGAGGAGATGCTGCTGTTTTGGCGTCTGTATTTCAGGTCAGAGTCCTGTCAGGTCAGCAGAAGTCATGCAATGTGAGCAGTGCCAAAACACAGTTGATGTTTGTGTATGAATATTTATCTTCATTTTTTACTCCATTTTGCATTCTGACAGGCATTACACGCCTTCTTTGAAGACCTACCAGACAGAACCCCCAAAGGTCCTTTGTTTTGTAGTTCACCGTGCAGTGAGCCAAACAGTGGATCTGTGGGTGCTTTTGGGTCACCTTCGTCTTGGGCCTTTCTTCTGAGAGACCATCTCTGTTTAGACTGGAGTCCTTCTGAACTGTGGGAAAGAGCTCTTCCAGCTGCCGAGTGGTGACCCCAGACATCATCCTCAGGAGATGTCCCAGAGCATCTGTCTGAACTGTGAGGTTGCTTTCAGCAACTTGTGCATTTCTGCTTTGAGTGATCATCAGGGGAGGGTATGGATGGTACTCGAATCCTGACCTACGTCTCACACTGTTGTTCTAGACCCTGGTGCAAGCTGGTAAGCCAGGCTGCCTTTCCCTCCTCCTTTTAACTCACGTGTTCTTTGGCATGCCTCCAAACTGAATGCAGTATGGAGGAGAAGGTCTGCAAGTTTCTGGAGCATATATACACATGTGGTCAGATCCCCATCTCGTTAAATTAGCATGTGGAGTGGAGACCAGCTACTGATTTATGTTTTCATCTGTGAAAGGTAAATTGGATTGAAACTGTTTAACACACTGTTTAAAAAGAGGAGCTGAGATTCTTGGTTACATTTGATTTCTAAATTAGAAAGCACATGACTATGTTTCATGGACCTGAAAGAACTGGGTCTGAGTTAATATCATGCCTATACCATTGATTTCACTTGAGCCTTTTGTATCAGAAACCACATGTACACAGAGACTCACATTGTGAAGCAAGATTAATTTAGCTTTTGGAATATTATGTGCTGTATAAGAATGTTCTGTGAATGACCTGGATTGCAAATTTTGCTTCTTAATATTTGCAGTGCAAAGCACTGGTGACATGAAATACTTAATGGTTTCAGCTGAACTTTGCAGAAATGAGAATGACAGGCACCCAAAAAAAGATACATGGTGGAGAACTAAGCAACGTAAGGCCTACTGAGTTAGATATTTAAGCCTCAATCAAAATGATAATATAGATGTGAAAGTGGTTGCAAAGAATTTAGGGCTGCAGCCCTTCTAGGAACAAAAAGAGATGGCCCCTCTCTTGCAGAAAGTTAATCTGTTATTACTCTCAGCTCTAATTATGAGGAGCACAACAGAGTGAGTTACCAGGAATATCTCCCTGTTATAGTTAGAGGTTATTTTAGTGTTTCAGAAGTGTATCCACTTTTAGGGCCAAAACTCTTGGTTCTTCTCTTTGAATTGTTATAGCAATAGCTGAAATAGAGCAAGCTTCCTATGGTGAACCCACCTTAAAGAACAGGGCCACTTGAGGTAATAGAAGTAAATTAACTGTGTGCAAGCTCAGTTTTTGATGTGCTTCCTAGCAGTACCAATTCAACTCATCCAAGTTCCTAAAGGAACATGGAAATTAGGCTATTACCCATAAGTGAAAGCCGCTGTATATTGTCCTAGTGATCCCTTATGTGCAGTTGCACTTCAACATTACCCACTTTTATGTCAGTAAAAAATTGGACTACTTGGCAGTTGCAATTGCTGAGTTTATGAAGCTTAAGCAGCATAGATTACAGCTTTGTACTGGACAAGAGACAGTGAAACGATGGGTCTCCTCTGTTGTGGTTCTTGCTGGTTACCAACCAGTATCTGCTATTTTTCCCAAGCACATAGATATGCTTCTGCAGAAATTATCCTTGCACCAGTAACAGAGATAGTAAACATGTTCCTTACTCATAGTAATGAGATGCAGAAATACCAACTTTTCTTGAACTCAGTATTGCTGATAATAACTTTTACTCTTAGAAATTTGCATTCTTCCATGTGTCTGGATTGATTCCAGTCTTACATGTTCATGTGCTCTCCTAGACCAAACAAATTTCCTCCTCAGTGCCTCACTGAAACACCACATTTTGCTGCCTGCTTGGTCCTTCCCCACAGAAGAGGCCAAACAAGCATTCCCTAAAGCGCCGCAAGTAAAGCCAGCCTGGTTAGCTCATATCCATGTTCATCACCAGGTGAAATGAATCTGACTGACTTAGCTTAAAGCAGATTAGAAGGCAATTTGTGATCTCTCTCACTAATGGAGCAGTATGCCGGGTACCCAGACGGCAGCAGCAAGCACTGAAATAGGGCTATCACCTCCCAGAAGAGCTTCCATGCAGCCTCAGGTTTTCTCACCACTCCCATCATTAAACACAGTTTCACACCCCTGAACTTTCATGCTTTTTCTACATAACTTCATTTATTTTTACCTTAGTGGCCATAACTAAAGATATATTTTGACATTTTAAATGAGTCTTCTCTGTTCAGCCTGCTCTGCCTGTCTTTATTAATTAAACTTGTGTCTTCATATCAGATTTCTTGAGCTCATCTCTTTCCGTTTCAGCTCTTTGCTTTCCATTTGCCTTCATTATACCCTTCCATCCTTGAACTGCACTGAACTCTTGCTCCTTCCACATCTTCCTGTACAATACTCAGATCTGCTACATCTCTGCCTAATTTTATCATGGCTGATGCAAAATCTTAGCTGCAGAACCAGCAGTAAGGGGACAGACTTTTCTCTTTGCCACATTTGTTCTCAGTCTTCTATAAAATCTCGGCTGAAAATGAAGGACATTCTCTTCTGTGACCATAACTCTGCACCCCTCCTTTCTCTGCTAGTCTTCCTTCTGGGATATGTTTTAATACATTATCATCCATGGTAACTGCACGGTTTGTATCTGCAGCTTTTCAATATGCTTGGAGTCAGGGTTTTCCAGGTGAATCATGTATTAAGATTTAATCTGAATCTAGTCAGATAGTATTGACCTGCGTTGAAAAAGCTGTATGAATGAGATAGTAGCAGACAGCTTGAAGTGCTGAGTGAAAAACAATACCCCAGAAGTTTGGTGGCAGAGAGCCTATGGGACATTTTTTACTGGAAAAGCTTCTTTGATTATTTAAATATTTTGATCTATTTTTAAAACTTTCCCTGTCTGTTGAAGGTTTGCTGGACTTTGCCTGCTTTGGCAGTGTGCGCAGCACGGAGCTTGCAGGAGCTGCTCACTGCTTGGTAAGCTACCACATGTTGTTATCAACTTTAAGGCCTCCCTGTTTTGCTGGAGTAGACTTCCCCAAGATTGGAACAAAGAAGAACTGAGCCCAAGACTTCAGCTTCCTGATGCACCTCTCTATGCCCTTTTCAGCTGTATTTCCCACTGTTCAGTGTGAGCAGTCATTAGGAAACATGTATTTTGTTTCCAAACTCAGAGTCTCCTGAAACAAATCCCTAGGCATTGTGGTATTGCTGCAGCTTGAAGCCTCATTGTGTTAAGACCACAAACAATGGGTTGGACCTTTCCCAAACAGCTTTTAGTCCAGGTCATGGATATGAGGGATAGACAAGGGATGCCATTTCCACATTTATCTGGGTTGATTGGCTAAATGTGATGAATTATTTTAGCAAACATATTCCAAATCTCCCCCGTTGCTTTTTCACAAGTTCCAAATTCGGACATTGTTGTCAGTGAAAAGGAACAATTCGAATGCCTTTCTGAATGCATTTGAAATGAAATAAG
Organism: Centrocercus urophasianus; assembly: GCF_019232065.1. Lineage (NCBI taxonomy): Eukaryota > Metazoa > Chordata > Aves > Galliformes > Phasianidae > Centrocercus > Centrocercus urophasianus. Next base: position 15,189,082 of record NW_024884733.1, on the reverse strand, counting down.
TTACTGTTATTTCACTGGCAAACCAGCTCTTTGGAGGGGGCAAAAGTTGCAGATGGAAAAACAAATAAACAAATGAGTGAGTAACTGTGGGAGGTGCTGCCAGAATCAGAAGCAAGTCCGGATAGAAGGGGGAGGGAAAGGCCCTTGTCTGCCCTGGGACAATTCGTAGAGAACAAAATGCAGGAGAGTTCAGCAGGAAATAAATTCACTTCTCTTCTTCTTTTCCTTTCTCTCTCTCTATTTAACCCAGACAACCGTGCAACCATGCTACCAGAACTCCTGATACTACTCTTAAAGTGGACCTTTCTTTGAGAAAGCAAATGATTCCATCTTTTTTGATCAGGTTCTTCCTCTAGAGGAGTTCCTGCAGCTACAGGACCAGGAGGTAAGACCCTTGGTTTCAATTGTAGAGGGGAAGAATGAATGAGATTGCCAAATACACTAAGTTTGCAGTCAATGAGCTGAGAAAAGCATGACTGCAAGCTACCTTTCTGCTTTCCAAATCCTGGACTGGTGGAAAATCAAAACATTGTTTAGGTCAGCTTGCAGGCATAGAGTATACTTCACCTCCCATGAACTGGGGATGGAAAGTAAAGGAAGGACTGTTGCAGAGCTGCTGGTTCTCCTCTCTCCAAAGACTTCCTGCTGAGGAGAATCCTCAGTTGTCCATTTAGGGTAGTATTAGAGCTGAGCTGAACTGCTAAGGCATGCAAAGAAGCTGCAGATGGGACTGGGAGTACAGCTCCACACTTCTCTGTTGAGCCACCCAGTTGCAGCAAATGCCTGATATAGGTGGGTACGGAGGCTGTTGGTAATGGCTAGAGGCAGAGAAATGGGTCTGGTTTTAATAAAAAGGTAGTTTACGAACAGCATTTTTCTTATTTTAATGATAAAATGGATATGAAACAGTTACACTCCAGGCCCTTATTTTTCAGTGCTATTATTTTTTTAGAACATTGAAAACAAAATAAGCAGGAGGAAAAAAAAGGGGGGGAGGGGGGAAGAAAACTCCCTTCAGACAACAATCACCTTTTGAGTTAAATTCTCATGCTTGGTCTTAGCCCAGAGGGATTTGTCTTGAGTGAAGTTTGAAGAAAATCCTTTCAGCAGTTTTTGAGTTACTTAAATGTAACCATGGAGGTTTGGATTCACATGCTTTTTTGCACTTGTATAACTCAAAAATAGCTTTGCTTTAAAACTTCTAAATTAACCCTCCTTAACTTTTCAACTTGTCACCTATCCTACTGTACGGCTTGTAAAATTTTAAAGGTAATAGTATAACAAACTCAAATAATGATACTGCAGATGTTCAAATGAATCTTGGGAGGAATAAATTATAGAACTCACAGAAGGTTGATTTTGAAGAAAGAGCAGCCGTGTGCTTTAAACCATGTGTTCTTGCTGGTTTGAAACAGGCCCGATCTTTTTCACTATTAACAAGCATAAGTGTGTTTGGGTGTGGACTTTAATACTTGGTTACACACATGAAATTGAGCGCCTAAGTCCTGTTCCTTTTTGTCTTCCTCACAGCAGTGCTTCAGACTTGTCAGAAGTTTTACTGTTTTTTTTTTTTTTTTAACATGATGCTGATCAACAGGACACTTCAATGCCTCCTAAGTATTATGGACTTCAGAGTCACTCAAATGCTTGACGATTGTCTTACTGTTATTTTATTGCCAGAAGATCAAGGCAACTCCAGAAGTGACTTGGTCAGCCTTGTTTTTTCCCCTTTTTGTTTGTCCAGTCCTTGTGTTTCTTACGTTTCTTCTGTTTTGTCTTCTTTCCAATGTTTCTGCCTCACTTACTAGTCCTGTCCTCACTGCCTCCTATCTGTCTTTCGTACATCTGTCTCCATTTATTCTTCTCTAACAATTGTGCTAAAGAGAGCCTATGATAGAGAAAAATGATTTTTGCCTTGGCAGCAGCCTTTTCCTTTTATCTTTTCCCTAAATGCCTGGGATGGGTCCAAGCAGCTCTCCCCATGTTCATCATCCTCCGCATCCCTGGTGCCCTTGAGCTCCAGCCAGCAATTTGATGTCTGCCACAAGAGCACCCCCCGTTGAGCCACAATCAGATGAAGGTGTTGCAATGCCTTGTGCTGCTTTCTTTGCTCGCCATGCTTGCTCAGCCTCTTTCTAGGAACTGGACACTCGCACCAGGCCTTTCCCACAGAATAATGGCGGATAGCACTGCTGCCTTTTGCACGTCTTGCCCCTGCACTCCTCTGCCTTTTTTTCTGTAATAGGCTTTTCTGGTACAGTCTGCTGGCTCGTGCCATTAAACTGAGAGACAAAAGACTTGTCTTCAGCTATGCCGAGGGCAAGATGAGCTGGAATCCCTTGCCCCCCTGAGTCAGCACTCTACCCGAGAGATTATCAGCTGTTCTGCAGGGAGTGTGTCCTTGCAGTCCTGAGTGTGTGTGTCCTGAGTCCTTTCTTCATGTGGGAAAGCTTGGGCTAGTCTTGCCAGCTGCATAGTGGAAAAACATGTCTGTCAGGCCCTACCCTGAGAAATACAAAATATGGAAGTATTCACTAGAAAAGGGAAACAACCCCCAGAAACCAGGTTTTCTTGCACTCAGTAATGCTCTGAGAGCAATTATTCCTTATAAACTGGACCAGCTCCAAGGGAATGGATCAGAGAGAGCCCCTATTCCAATGGATTCTTTCAGCCTGTTCTGGTCTCACTTGGCTGCTGAGAGTCAAATAATGGGAATGGGTAGTGAGGAAATATGTGGAGGCTGTACAGGAGGGAAAGGAAATGTGCTGCTGAACATACTCTGTTATCCATGTGAAAGGTCCATATCCTTAGCAGACACACACACCTGTTGCTACTGCCTCTGTGGCCATTCTGAACAGAAGTGACAATGAAAATGCAGTGGAGGGAAAAGACATCTGCTAAAAGACGGCAGCGAACTGGGGCACTATAAGGATGATTGCTTCTGAAGGTGAAAATACAACAAAAACAGACTGAAGAGTCTTAAAATGCAAAATCAATGCCAAAGAAAGGAAGCCAGAATGATTTCCAAGCTCATCTACAGGCAGTTGTCCCACAGCACAAGCCAGACTCTGTCAATAGGTGGGAGACATCCAGGAATTTTCTCTCGTACAAAATTATTTGGGGTTATGTTTTAACTCCAATGGAAAAACTGGACCTGTAGTGCTCAGCTCCAAGGGAAAATACTAGCCAGTGGAAGAGCTGTGGTACCATGGCTCGGTGTGTGTGTCTGTGTGGCTGCTCCCTTTTCTCTTATCTGTTCTATAGCTTCCTTCATTCTTCGCTTCTCTCATATTACAGAAAGAAGGTAATTTTTCCTGGCCATTTACTAAAGCTCATTAAAGACCGAAGAGAACAAACAATGCTACTCCTTAGAGACTACCATTCAAAGTCATTCTACAATTCTCTGTTCTCATACTTGAGACAAATTAATTATTCCTTAGTGAAAAGTATATAATTCCTATTCTTCATTTTTGGGGTGGGGAGTGGGAAATAATAATAGGAAGTTTATATCTGAGTCGAAAGCTGTCTGTGCTGAAGGGAAATGAGAAAAAATGCGTGTTCTGAGAAGAGTAAAGCAATTATTCTAATAATAATTCTAGGGATATTAATGTCTTTTTAAAGTAGATTGCTTTCAAATAAACACCAAAGTTGAAGGGATAGGAAAGGCTGGTTTGTTTATTAATCATTCCAAAAGTGCATTTTTCTAAATGAACAAGTGCATGAGCAACTTCACTGGCACATATTAAATTTAGTTAAATGGCAACTTGTAAATGTCTAAAAACTTCTGTAACCAGAGACTAATTTGTTTAACGTGTTGAAAATGTTATGTGGATGTGAGGAACTACATATTAAACTTCAAAGCAAAATACTCCAGAGATTACACCATCTTAAAGACTGCATATTGGAAAGGCCTTTATACATTAAACATAAAGGATTTTTAATTCTCTTCTATTTTGAATACTTGTCAATCTGCGTGACTCATGCTCAGGACTGCAAACTGTCGTTTAAGGTGTGATGTCCAAGTTGAGGCCTGGACCACAGTTTGCAAGGGGCTGGCTTTTCTCTTTCATCTCTATTAATTAATCCTGTCTCAGTTTGCCCAGCGTACGCTGCTGTTGACATCACCTTTTCCATATACTTTAAAGAGTCCCCCGAGAGATCTACTGCAGAACAAAAACTGGACAGAGAATACATTTGGAAACCATTTTATTTCTCAATTACCAACCAAAACGTATGGAAAAGATTTACACTCTATCTGATTTACACAATAATTATACTTTGAAAGCTTAGGAATAAATGGCTTGATCCATGGAATCATTAGTTACTATACCAAATGTAATTGGTGTAAACTAATGAGTTTACTGGATGGCTGACCCTTAATTACTGATTATAGTTATGCTAGCCAATCAAAAATGAGTTTACATATAAAAGTACAGTATAGTATTAACAAGCATTACATTTCCAAGTAAGCAGCTTTATGATTAGTTGTAGCACACAACTCAAGCCTGTTCAGGGCTATGAAAAGCAGCTTTTTAATAATAGTGCAGTAAGCAACCATCACTCTCTTACCTCAGCGTCTATCAGACAAACAGAAAGAAACCACATAATTAATCATCTCATGCACTAGAAATAAAGCGTCTGGGCCAGATCCAGCCGGGATGCACACAGCCGTAGTCAGAGGAGCTGCAGGAGGCTGAGGATTTGCTTTAGAACAGGATACCTGACATAGAGAATTCTGTCCCCCTGTAGTAACGATGTTAAATATTGATTGATTGTACACAGTCCTGTGTGATGTGGAGAAGCCCATCAACAGAGTTGGTCTAATAGCTCCTAGAATTGAGGAGGATTCCTTGAGCAGATTCTGTATGCGGTGAGAGGATACCCACTTACTCTACTAGCAACCCTCAACATGCAGAAATTCACAGCTCATCACTATTTATTATGTCAAATGAAGAGTCAACTTTTAAATAAACTAGTAAATGAGAAGAAAATCTTCGTATTTGTTTCTGGCTGATCCTTAAGAGTTAATGTTTTTACTTAACCAGGAAAACTCAAAATTCTTATTAGAAAAAATTGAAAGCAGATTTGTATAAAAGAGCATGATTCCAGAGTTGCAACTTTAAATAGATACAACAAATATTTGGATAAAATCATAGGACTTTACAGTAGTCACATTCTTAGAGGCACTTAGGTAAGTAACGACAGTATTTTAAGGATGTGGAAATTCTCCATCTCCTCTAACTTTCCTGTCAATCCTCAGTTTCAGATAGGAGACTGCTGCAGGGAGGCATGTGCATTAGCAAATGAAGTCTGATACATTGCAGCCATGGGGATCAAGTTGGAAGAGTGTGCATTCACTGGAGCTCTGTAACCCATGTGCTCTTCAGACCTCATACACCTCACAGTTGCCAGGACTCATCCTGTCTGGATTACAGGTTTCTCTCATTTCTGCTTCTCTCAGTGAAGTTGTCCTCAGTGCTCACCTCACGTAAACAGCTAGGCTCAGTGGAGGACCATCCTCATCTGGTGGCTCTTTGGCACAAGTGCCATAACACTTGCTCATTTATTATTAAAAAAAATCTTAAAACTCAGAAGATGAAGAATGAATTAATCCTTGGAACATCTGCATATGGTTTAAAGAGAAATTCAACGCGTTTACTGAATTCCTGTTTTTCAGATGTATGAGGTCAAGAAAAGGTTAAAGTTGTTCACAAGCTCTGGCCTTAGAAGTTAATTCAGTGCTGTGCTGCGAGAGCTACAGAGTGGGCCCTTGGAACAGTGAATTGCTGGTTTGATATCAAGGTCTGTGGGCTTTAATAATATAATTAGTTTGTTTTCTAAGGAAATCCTAGCAGGGATATTATGGTCATATAAAGTCATTATACTGTTTTACAACATAACTTTAATGATGTTTTGGAATGATCAGAGTCTCTGGGAAGGGATTCTATTTTTTATTACTTGTGGGATATCTTTAAACTGTCATAGCCACAACAGTGCCGCTTGGAATAGGTGCTCTATAGTTCCAAAGAAAAGACAAAAGATATTTAGAGGCCTAAGTTGGGTTGCTGGAGCATATCTGTCCATAGAAAGCCTGAAAGTTAAATTGCGTGGATTCCACACCCTTCTGACAAGCAGCTCCTGTTCTGTAGGAGGTGGACAGTTGGGGTAATCTAGGTATTTTATTGCATTACCACAAGAACAGATAGAGAGCCTAGGATGCTACAAGTTTTGCTTTTCATAGTTCTCTGTCAGAATTCAGGAGTGAGCAGTTTTAAAAGTATTAGAAAAGGAAGAGGGCATATTTTCCAGAACTTTGGTATCCTGCGAACTCAAAGACAGAAGAAAAATTAAACTAGTCAAACTGAAAAATTAGTTCTGCTGCCATTTCTGCTCTGCTAATTCTGAGGCAACACTGTTTGCTGGAGGAGAAGAGAGACAAAGAACCATTAATTTGGGATGAGGGGAGCATGCTACAGAGAGGTTTCCCTGTGGTGCAGAGTGGCTCCTGGATGTGCTGAGGGACGGGTCTGTTAGGGCCTCATTTTCTTCCTCTGTAAACTACGTCTAACAGCTTCAATGAGAGAAAGCATCAAGCCCCATCGTGTTCATAGAAATACAACATATTTTAAAGCTGTAGTTAATGGATAAGCTGCTTTCTGATTGGGTGAGCTGCACAATAAATCTCTCCATGAGCCAAGTGCAGTGCAGCTTGTTCAGGAACAGTGAAATGAGCCACTGTCACTTTGCTGCACTTTCATACATCAGGCAAAACGCTTCCATCTTCATCAGTCTTTTAGTAAAACAGAAATAAAACAATCGTAACAGAATGGTGTCACTGGATCCGTGGCACCTGCTTTAAAAATAAATCTCTGAGCTTTGTCTTTGCTATTATTTTCAATAAATGTCCTAGCATTGCCACAGCATTTATCTAGCAGCAGGAAACCATTATCCTATGACAACAATCTATTCCATTAACATTAGCTCTTAATTGTAAGATTGTTTATAAGACAGCAAAAGCTACTGAATTATACTAGAATGATAAAAAGAGTTATGGTCATGGAGTATAGCAGTCACTCCAGTTCTGAAAAACAACTTTAGAAAAGTAGAGAGCTATATTTTCATATGAAAAATAATGTAATATTTGTATGTGAGAAGATGTTTTTAAATAATGTATTACATCAGCAAAATAACTCTTAAAGAGTTAATGTTAAAAATTGTTACTGAGAAGCTTTTGCTTTGATAAATGGCATAAGAAAAAAGCTGAATAGAAAGCTCAGAAACTTGCATAGTTCTTCCTGAAAGGCTGCACTGAGTCAAACAGAGAATCATAGTAACAGAAGCACATTTGTCTGGCAGAGTCAACAGAAGGAATGTTGCAAAATTGAGATATGAGGAACCTGACTGCAGAAAAGAAGGACTGTCATTCTGATTGTTTGTCATTATTGTTTCATGTCCAGTTAAGTGAACTTCGAGTGACAGTTGTGTCATAACTACTGGCATCTATGTAAATTTCAAATCAAATGCAATAGAGGCAGTTCTGCCAGACACAAGTCTCCAGACTGCTTTTCCTCTTTACTTTGGTAACCCTCAATTTTCTTATACTATGCTGTTAGCCCTTAAATTAAAAAGACAACTTCAACAAGAGATCCCTTTAATGTGTGCTTTTCAGATCTCATTCCGTACCTTATTTTTCCCTCAGCTCTTCAAAACAATAGCTGATGTCAACATTTCTATCAGAAACAATCACCATAAACATTTAGATATATTAGCAGAAAGTGCTCCTTCCCATCGATCACATACATCAAAATCCTTGGAAACTCTTACGTTGTGGACTTCCCCTGAAGACCTATAGAGAAAATGGCTCAAGTGAACACTCCTCCGTTCCTTCAGTGGAGCCCGAGTCAGTTGTGACGAGCATCTGCTCTGTGGGTAGGTGCAAAATACACGGCGAAAATATCAGCCGTGGATCCCTTCTGTAAATAATAGCCTCGTCCAGAGGTTATGGGGCCTTCACAAGGACACCAGTCGCACCCCTCCATGGCACTGTGTTACAGTAACTCGCTTCCTGGATGCACTTGTAACAGGCAGGTATTCTAATGACACAGGATATGCAGATGTGTCCAGGTCTTTAAAAAGTCTTCCAATGCAATTATTAAAATATTATGTGCAGATAACGCCACCAAAAACATTGAGCATGCTGTTCATTCAATTGAGCATGAAACAACTTCCTCCTGAATATTTTAAACGTACTTGACTAATTAATTAAACAATTAATAAGGGCGAGAGTTAAATTTCTATTTTTCATTGTAACATTGTTTCAGAGCATTGTTTTAACTAAATTCTGCTAGGACTTTTTTTGGAAACCACACCAAAGTGCAGCTATGATGTTAAACAAAAATGTTCCTTTGACAAATGAAATCTTAAAAATGGCTACAAGAAAGGAAAAAGTCAGCTTTGAGTGGAAAACATTTAATATGTTTTGATGATTTCTTGTCTCAGACAGAAGAGAAGACAAGTTGATCTTCTCTGCTGAAACTTTTTGAAGTGAGTTCTGACTGAAAAGATGTGGTGTTTCAACAAAAACAAATTGTTATAAAACATGATGTATGCTCAGAAGCATTAATGTGTACCTCTCTGCTCCAGGTTTGAACATTTCTGTCCATTGAACTAGCCTGTTTCATTTATTTTTTAAATCCTTATCCAGTTGATCTTTTTTTGTTCTTCTATAAGTTTACAGTAGTTCAATGGCTGCTTTTATCTGTGATTTGGGCTTTCAAACAGCACCAAACTCTGCTGTCCCATCCTGTAATCTGTCCTTTTGTTATGGCAACTAGTGAACAGAGGCAACATGTTAGTGCAAGCACTATAAAAATATCTGTGAAGAAAACATTCTTTCACTCTAAAGGGTAAGTTCCATAAGAATATATATTCTTAAGTATTTGCACAAAACTTAAATATGGTATGGATTTTTCTTTTTAAAGGTGGTAATATCCTAATCATAAATATCTTCTTGTTTATATGTATCATTTTACAGATTTGTAATCACAGAAATCAATTGCTAGAATCCATTTAAGAAAATCAAAATAATTTAACTGATTTACTTAAAAAAATGCCTTGTTAGACCACGGAATTTAAAGTCCTCTTTCAAAATTAAGGATGTAGCAAACTTATCATTACACATTACATTCTAGTGGCACGTAAAGACTTCTGATTTAAAACATGAATTCTGTGTAGGTTCAAACTGATGTCTTTGACTTCAGTTCCAGAACTCAATTTCAGGACTTCTGCTGCTGGTGGCTCATGATAGTATATTAGTTCTTCCAATAGGGATGTGCTTAGGACAAATTAGTGAACGTAATTTTAGCTGTATGAGGTCATTACAAATACAGTCTTAGCTCTTCCTAGAGTGGACTTCATTGTTAATATAAATATATATCTATAGTTACTGACATTTATATTATTTGGCTCCTGTCCTAAGTTATGGATACAGTGATGATAAAAGCCCTTACCTAAGTGAGTCATGCTTACTAATTACTTCCATGGTACTGGGTTCCTGTAAATAAAGTTACTCATGTATTTATAAGCAAGTCAAAATTTATACATACGTTTCTAAGAGTGAGTTATCTTTCTCTCTGGGGCAAACAGCACAGTCTGCTGTTTGGAAAAGAATGCTGAGAGTAAGGACATCCAGGGTGCTTCCTTGCTTCTGCAAGGGTGTGTGCTCTCCCCTCTTGTTGGATATCCAAGTAAAATACTGAATTTGGTCACATTTTTAAATTAAGACCCTTCTGCATTATTTCAAGGTAGGAAATGGCTGTTGATTTTTCCTCGCTGTTTCCAAAGAGGCTGGGGTAAGAGAGTCTCAGTCTAATTGTTTGTTCTAAAGATGTAGCTTTCAAGACACAAAGCCTAGCAGTGTGACGTGGAAGATCTCAAGGCAAAGCAGCAGCCTCAACATTTCTCTCTAATGAGAAGAGGAAAAGACAATTGAGATCTTGTAGGAATGCAGTACGTTTAGGAGAGAAGCAGAGCTCCCTTCACGAATGGTGAGAGAACCCTGGTGAATGCTGGACTACCTGCTGTCTCTGGGTGTGACTAGGTGAGTGAAGGATTTGGATCACAGCCACAGTAATGTTTTCCAGACATTTAGATTGCAACTACTACGCCAGCAATTTTATGCCTTCCTTTCTCTGACTCCAACAGTACGCAAGATAAGCAGCCAGATTTTCTTCTGCATTGTGTTTTTTATCCATTCAGCCAAAATTAACAGTCTTCAAGGATAATGTATGCCAAGTGAATTTAAATCTTGCGGACTCAAATCGACCTAAAGTTGATGGATACATTCATGCCTACTGCTGAAATCTACCAATTACACAGAACTATGCTAACTTACCATAGAAACATCTCATCTAATAGCACAGATGATGTTGAACTAACTAATTACATTATGGCACATAGACAATGAAAAACATAACGAAGATGACAGCACAGCAACAACAGATGCTGCACAAAAGAAAAATTAGAAAAATATTGCTCTGCAAAATGCTGTCTGTTAAGGTTTCTTCTGTTAAAATTAATCACAAAAATTAGTGAAGATTAGATTTCAGCAGCAGATATGAGCATTGTAATGCTATTTGGAAAACGTCATTAAACCATTTAAAGTCCTGCTCCTTCAGAAGGTAATTCCCATTTTTCGTATCACTATCAGTTTTAAGATGAGTAAACAGTTTAGTGCCGATGGCAGTTTCTTGGGAGAATATCTTTCCCGGTGAGGAGAGGTCCCGATGGCTCTTCCAGAGCTGTGTTTGGTAGCTTCCAGCCATTAGAACTTAGATAATTAGGCAACTCAGATTTTATTTTAGCTTGGCATTTGCTCCGGTCTGTGCTCTTGGCTGTCAGTGACAGTTGATTATCTGTAGCGTGCCTTGTTACTTGATATATTTTAAACTGTAACAGATCCTAAATTCCAAATCTGAAACTGCTGAGTATGTTTAAATGTAAGATATACACAGGGATTACATCCAGATGATACACTTCATAGACCTGTGATAAAAAAAAAAAAAAGCATCACTTCTAGCCACCACGCTGGTCCTCAGCCCCTGCCCCCCTCCCCCCAGTAGCTTTCCATGAGCTCCCGGCTGCTTCAGCACCAATCCTGAGTGTAATCTAGTTGATGGAGAGAGACAGAAATGGGCTTTTCCCCTAAATATATATTTCCTCTAGAAATGCTTCTGATGCTATTCAAGTTTCAATACGTTATTGGCTTTATAAGAAAGCAAAACATCTATTTGATATCCTGTTTCTCCCAGTTTCTTTATTTTTTAGAGACACTTTTTTTCTCTTCATATGCGCGATTCCCGGGCGCGCAGCTGCTCGTCCGGCGGCGGCCGGGGTGCAGGCACGGCGGAGGCCCACAGGTGGCGGTGTGGTTCAAGCGCACCTGGGCTGTGATTGCAGAGCCGCGCGGCTGGCCGGCCTGTCGGGAAAGGTGCTCCGCTTCTGCCCTCTGCGCGTCCGTCTGCAGGGGAAGAACCGCGGCTGAAGTTCCGCGCGCTTGAGCGGCGCGCCCCAGCCTTCAGCAGGGACGGAAGCGTTCTGTCGATCCCGCAACAGCTGCCGCACACCAAGATGCCTTTGGGTCACCCGGTGGGCGCCGGGTACGGCGCTGGCGGTGCCCCGCGTGCTGCCGCCAGCCGCCTACAGCAGGGTCAGCCCTCCCACCGCGCCCCGCTGTCCTGCCTGGCAGCGGGAACCGGCCCTGTGAAGTTCGGTTCTTTCTCAGCTGTGCGGAATCTCGGCCCCGCGCTGCGCACAGCTGTGCGCTGTGTGTGACGGACGCCTGCACGCGCTCTGCACGTCGGTGCCAGGCAGGAGGCTGCTCGTGTCCGCACACGGCCGCGTGTGCCGAGCGCGCCGGGATAGCGCCTCGTGCTTACGGGTACTTCGAGCGTTTTTGAGGGGCTTTTTCACCCGGATACGCTCACACTTGTCTTGCGCGGCACACTTAGGCCTCAGAAAGCGTGCCGTTAGCGCGAATTTGTTCCACTTCTCAGAGTCTCTACCGCGCGTTACTTCTGATCCACCGCCACCCCCGGGCTTCCCTCTCAGAAACCTGTCTTCTCAAGCGTCCGCCCGCGCACCCGGCGCCGTCCGCAGCACCGTGACCCTCGCAGGGCACTGCTATAGCGGCGGGCCGTACCCCGGCGCCGAGTACCAGCCGCTGGTTTGGGGCTGGGGGGGGGTCTGCCCGGCAGACACCCGCACGTCCCCCGCAGCCCCCGACCCGGCGCGAGAGAGGGCCGCAGGCAGCGCGAGGCGCCGTGCCCAGAGGGCGCCACGAGGGCCGGTGCCGCAGCGCTCAGCCGCGTGCCGCCGCTGCGGGCGGGCCGCTCGGGGCGGGAGCCGCCAACTTTCTCAACTGGTGGCCGCGAGCGGAGCGGGGCGCGGTGCCGCGACTGCCGCCAGCAGCGCGGTGCTCTCACGGCCGCGGGCGCCGCTGCTCAGCGCCGGGCGGGGGCGGCGGGCGCCGCTTCCCACCTGACTCCCTCCTTCCCCTCCATTCCCCTCCTCCTCTCTGCCCCCCCTTCTCCCTCTCCGATCTTGTTTTTTTTTTTTTTTTTTTTTTCCCTGCTCTTTCACTCATTCCTTTGTCTTCCCCGGGATTGGCAGGTTTTATTATTCCGCCTGAACAAGCCGGGGGCGGATTGGCTGCGGCGGGCGGGCGGCGGGGCCGGGCCGGAGTGTAGTTGGGATTCTGCTCTGTCAGTAACACATGTGTGAGTGAGGGGCAGCGGCCGCGCAGCACGCGGGCCCGCTCGCGCCGCGCAGGGACACGCGCGCCCCCGGGCCCGCTTCGCTCTCCGCGCCGCCTCCGCCCCGCTCTCCGGTCCTCCGCTCGCAGCGTTCGGCGGGCCGCGGCAGCTCGGCTCCGCGCCGCGGGAGCTCGGCCGCCGCCGGAGCCCGGCGGAGAGGCGGAGGTGGGGGCGGGGGGAGCGGCGCGAAGTGCGGCCGCGGCGCCAAACTTGCGGCGGCGGCCCCTGCGCGTGCGGCTCCGTGGGGCCGGAGGGCGGCGGGCGCCCCTCAGCGCCGTCTCCGCGTTTCTCCGGCCCGGACCGGGGGCCGCTGAAGGGCGGGCGGGCGGCGGGCGCCGCGCTCGGTTCGCGGCGAGGAAACCGCGGTGTCCCCGAGCGGCGCTGCCCGGCCCCGCGCACCACCGAGGGGAAGCAGCAGGTAAGCGGTCCCGCGCTGCCGCAGGGCCCGGCGGGCGGGAGGGAGGGCGCGCGGGCGGGCGGGGGGGGAACCGGCCCCGGCGTCGTCGCCGTCCCCGCGTACAAAGCGCGGCCGCCGCCGCCCCGCGCCCGCGGCGGGGAAGGGCTGGGAGGGAGCGGGAGGGGCTGGGGAAGGGCTCCGGCGGCCTCGGGCGGAGGGGCCGGGAGGGCTCGGGCGGCTCGGGCCCCGTGTCCCCGTAGTAAACACCGCTCCGAAACAGCGGCAGGAGAGATCAAAGTGCGCCGCCGCCTCCTCGGCAGTCCCCTTCCTGCCCCCCGCACGGCCTTTTGTTTCGATCCGGGAGAAATCCGGTGAATCACCTAATTAAAACCGAGACGTGAATTAAGCATCCATTTTCGTCCTACAAATTGCCAGCTCCCCGCGCGTCCCTCCCTCGGTCTCCATTAAAAAAACGCCGGGGGGGGCCGCCCGCTTCCCCGCCCGCAGACGGGACCGCGCTCCGGCCGTGTAATTACCGGAGTGCGCCTATTTAAGTTAAAAGCTTTTCCCCCCCGACTCCAAATGAAACTTGATGAGGGCCCGTCCTTAGTTATCAGGGGAGTCACTTTCTGGTCAGTCCTCTTGATTCATCTTTTTAGATTTAATCAGCATTAGGGTATTGCTTGTCCTTAAGAGCTTTAGCTTAATGGGGTTACTGGATGCCGTTCTCGGCGCGGCGTTTCCCATTTGATAGATATTCGCCTCCGACAAAGCCGGGCTGAGGTGGCACCGAGGCCGGTTCTTTCTTTTAAGAAACCCGAAGTGATTTAAGGCGCGGGAGACGGCGTGAGGGCTCGGAGCAGGAAATGCAGATTCATTTGGGCTGTAGCTGGAAACTGTAACAAAAGGCAATTCCCGAGCAAATGCATCAGAAATCAATTTACATAAAGGTATATGATGCGTTCGGATAAATGCGATGCTAATGGCTTTTAGAGTGGTTTTCTTTCCAAAGTCTCGGGGTTTTGTTACAGCTTAATTGGTGCAGTTCTCCGCTTTATTGTGCGGTCGCTGCGCGCACCTCCGGGGCCGGGCCGGGGGCAGAGCAGGGTGCGGGCACTGCCCGGGCCGCTGCGGGGACAAAGGCTGCGGGGCGGGCGGCTCGGCTCCCGGAGCGGGCAGCGCCGGCAGCTCGTTGGGCTCCGCGCTGAAGGCAGCGAACTAATCGGGTTAGAGTAAGCTTTATGAATTGATTCCTCTGCCATCTCCCAGTTGTCGTTCTTGCGCTAAGCGGTCGTTAGAAAGTGGGGAATGCCCTTCGGTGGCAGTCCTGCGGGCGGCCCGCCCCGGGGGCACTGCACTGCTCCCCTGCGCTCGGGAAACTTTTTTTTTCCCTCAGAGTAACAGGGCTTTAGCGTTAAAATGCTGATCGAGGGCAGATGAGGGAGACAGAAGTTGGGTCTGTTTGGGTAGGAGGGAAGGTAGAAGGCGGCCCGAAGTTCAGCGATCCGGTCTTGGGGCAGCGTCCTCAGTCCGCAGTGCTTTCTCCGGGCGCTTTCGTGTCTCCAAACCAAAAACGCCCGACTGCGGCAGCCCCCGGCCCCTGCCTGCCAGGCCCGGGGACTGCCTGCACTGACAAACCAGTTCCGCAACTTTCTTTTTCCCCACTCCTCGCGCACTTCTTTCTCCCCCCACAAGCCAAATGCAGCCGGGGCTGCTCCTTCCTCGCTGGGAGTGCCGGCGGCGGGCCGGCCTACGAGCACTGCGGACGCTCCCCGGCCCGAGCCGCCCCTGACCCGCGCCGCTCTCCCGCAGGCCATGGTGAACCCCGGCGGCAGCGCGCAGCCGCCCCCGGTGACGGCGGGCTCCCTCTCGTGGAAGAGGTGCGCCGGTTGCGGGGGGAAGATCGCCGACCGCTTCCTGCTCTACGCTATGGACAGCTACTGGCACAGCCGCTGCCTCAAGTGCTCCTGCTGCCAGGCCCAGCTGGGGGACATCGGCACGTCCTGCTACACCAAGAGCGGCATGATCCTCTGCAGAAACGACTACATCAGGTGAGCCGCCCGCGGGCACGGCTTGGCCCGGGTGGGGAAGGGAGCCGGGACTTTGTGGTGGTTCATCAGCAGGGAGCGGGTCTGACTAAAAATAAACAGCAATCAGAGAGCTAAATTAATCTGCTTTGTTGTAGTGCTGAAGGAGAAGCGTGCGTATCTGAACGGTAAATGTTAAAATCGTAGGGCTTAAATAAGGCAGCTGCGGAGGTGCTTCGTAATGAAACGACTGCCTCTAGTATCTGATTAATTATGATATTTACATAAGCACCTTTAAACTCCTCCGAGTGGAAACAGAGTGAGTCATTCTCCCTTCTCCTGGCAAAGGAGCAGACTGCCGCTCTGGGCTCTGCGCGCAGCCTCTGTGGAGCGGCTCCCAACTTCCAGCACCGAAAATGCGGGTGGTGGGACAGCAGGGCTGCACTCCCAATCCCCCTCCTTACCGCTTTCTTTTCCGAAGCTGTTCACTTTAAGTGCTGCAGAGGTGGGAAGGGGAAACTAAGCCTTGCTAATCCCGCATCTGTTGGGGTACGGGGAGGTTGGCCCTTCCAACGGGTTTCCAATATAATTAATAGAAGGAATTCATGAGGTCAGGTGCCCGTACGATCTTTTCAGGTGAACTCGAGCTACTTAAACTCATTAATTTAAAAGGAGGCATTTTGAAGGATTACACATTTAATTTGAGTAAATGGCTCGATAGACTGATGCACATGAATGCTTTAAGGAGGTGTTCTATTTCAACATTCAGTAATTAAAAAAAACAACAAAAAAGCCCCATACCATCCTGGTGTAGCAGGAACGCTTGGCTAAAACAAATCATGTTTTGTTTAAGGGTTTCTGGCTTCTCATTTACAGTAAATGTCAGGAGTTAACTGTTTTTCTTTTCCCTTATGGCTGAAAAGTTCCACTTTTTTTTTTTTTTTTCTTCCTTTCTGCAAATGTGCCCAGCCAGAAAACCCTGCAAGTTTGTTTATGCTGTAGAACCTGACCGCTGTTGGAAGCTGAGCGTGTGCGTGGAGGCACCTTGGTGGGACGGGATGGGGCCACAGCAGGGCTGTGCTGTCTGTGTTCCATCCTGCTGTCTGTCCCCATCCCACTGCATGGCCCTGTCCTGCTGTCTGGCCTTGCCATCCGCTGCCCATGGGGCAGGGCTGCAGCACTGTGTCTTTGAGCAATGGGAGCCTTCGCTTCTAGTGGTGTTGTGAGAGGGAAATGCTCCGTCATCACGGAGGCACACGGAGGTGTTCAGTGGTTCTCTTTTTGGTCATCATCCTAAGCAGCAAGCTGAAGCCCAGCAGAATGGTAATTAAATAGAGTAGAACGGTGCTGGGAAGGAGCCTCATTTGAAGTGGAGGAATTGACACCGCTGCTGGGCTGCGAAGTGGTACAGATCCATCACTCAGCAGCACCATCAAACAAACCTGTGTCTGATTACTCCTAATTAAAGGGAGAAGATGTGTCCACCGTGTCCCAGAGGCAAGTTCAGGCAGGCTTATCGCAGCCCCCCGGTTTCGCGTTGCCAAAAATTAATACTCGTTTATTTTAACGTAGGCGGTTGTAAATAGGATGCTTTATCAGATGAGGGATTTGAATTGATCTCCTCCTTGTATCGCCTGCCTTCCCTTAGATCCTTGCCATCTGCCTGCGAACACGCCTGAGCACACGCTTGCTGGAACTCGACCGGGCCGTGCGTGCCCGGGGCGGGGCAGGGCCGGCGGCGCCCCCCCCGTAGCCCTCCCGCGGGGTGCGGCCCCGGGCCGGGGCACGGCGCTGCTCCTCGGGGCCGGTTCCGCCCGCCGCGTCCCGTGGCAGCCGTGCCGGGCGGGAGCCGCGGTCGCGAGGGCGCTGAGCGGGCGGGAGAGGGGCCGCCGCGCCGCCGTGCGGAAGGGGCTCGGGGCGCGCCTGGCTCCCGGTGCCGTCCCTGCGCCCGGCGCTCCCCTCCCCGCCGCAACGCCGGGGGCGGCGCGGCCCCGCGGAGGGCCCCGGGCGCTGGGGAAGGAGCGGGGGCGGCTCTCCCGGCCCGAGATGGCAGATAGAGCGGCGGCGTGGCAGCCGGTCCGCACAATTAAAAGCTTTAATTAGTGTCTCCTCCATTTTCTCTTAGTTCTGATAGGTTTTATCTAATGAGATCTGGTCCCTGGCTTAGATCTGCTCGGAATGACGTGTCCGAAATGAATGAGAGCCGCGTAGCAAACAAAACATTTAATTAACGAAATTGGCCTCTAAGAGAGAGCAGGGAGGGGTGGGGCTGGCGTGGAAGGGGGGGGCACGGGGGGGTGCTGCCCGGCCTCGTCTTAAAGGGGCAGCGCCCGCGGCCCGGCCCGGCCCCTCCCCGCCTGCCCGCCCGCCCGGAGCGCGCCGTGGGCGCGGCGCTGCCGGCCCTGCCCGGCCGGGGCTGCGGGGGGACCGGGACGGCCGCAGGGCCGAGCTGGGCCGAGCTGGGCCGGGGAGGGGGCCGCCGAGCAGCGAGTTCATTTCGCTGGTAATCAGCGGCAAGCTGCTATATTCGGGGAATGCTGTCCCTTTAATTGAACAGGCTAGGTAATTAAATGGCACTTTTCCAATAGGACGTGCTAGGTAAATCTAATAGTTGGTTATTTAATATCACTTTGAAGTCTGCCCACTCAAGCACAATGACAGCACAGGAGCATGTGAACTATTAGCTAGGAAAAAAAAAAAAACCCAGGATCTCAAAAATTAATTAAATCGCATGCAATTTAGGGGGAACGTTTATCTTGATTTGTCATAACAGAATTAATTCAAGGCCTCCAATTCACTTGGGGGCAGATCTGTTACTCTGAATTAACCAAGCGTAATTTGGCTGTTTTTTTTTTCCTTCCCCTTCTCTAATGCAGCACTTGCCATTATGCACAGCCCCCCTTTTAAGTATCAATAGCTTCTGGTGCTTTTAAGGTGCTTGGTCTCCAGTTATTCTGAAGTACCTTTAATGGACTTGGCTCCAGGCTGGTTTCTGTGTTGCCTTTCTTTGTTATATTTAATATCGCTGTTGCAGAATTTAGATTAAATGTGGGGAATGTACAGAAACACCAATCGCTTCTGGACCAGTGGGTCTGGATGTGCGTTTCTCTCTGGTAGGGCTTGGGCGTAATTCTGTGGGCACAACAGGCACTGTGCTATGTAGGTTCTGGAGCTGCTAAGTCTGATTACCTCCATGATTTTGGAACCAACAGGAACCTTGCTTTGTTGGTGTAAGTTGCATGAGATATGCTTCTACTGATAGTGAATTTTGAGTGGCAAGAGGTGAAAGGTTGGGCTGGGAGTGTTTCTTGCTGCCTTCGTTCCCACTCTTGTTATGGAAAAAAATGAGGAGAGTGTGCGTGTATTTGGATGTGGGGAGTGCAAAGCTGGAACTCTACGGTAGTCAATTTAAGGTGGCTCGGTAAAAGGCTGTTAAGTGTAGAAGAGCTGCCTTGTCCGTATAGGGAAGCTCTTGATGTTTGTGATTGATTGCATCGCCCAAATGTTGAAATATTAATGACCTTCTTGGACTGAGGACCCAAAGAGGAAACTGAAACCAATTCTGTCATCACAATTAAAGAGTCCCCTGGCTTTAATTAGCCTGACCTGGGGTATCTCTACCCATTGCTGCAGTTAAAGAGAAAAGAGCCCATTAAAGTCCAGTCTGAGACCGATAGCTACTTAATTGAGCACCTAAAGCCTGCAGCCTTTTAAATCAAATACTGTCCTGGATGGTCCCCCCGGTTAGATAATTAGCTCTCCAGCCGCTCAGAAGCCACGTGAAACAACTTTCTCAGTAAAGAATAGTTACTGAGGTGGACTTCCTTTACTGGTAAGAAGGAATAATATTTATTTTTAAAGATAAAACCTTTTTCCTGTTAATGATATCAGAAAACAAAAGCATCCATAGCAATAGAGAAGGAAAAATAAGCTTTATTGTCCTAGTGAATAATGCAGAGCACTGGAAGGTGTTCTAACTGTGAGTAATTTTCAGGAACGTCAGCGGAAGATTCAACTGCAGCAGCCTCCCAGAGCGGAGCTGTTCTGGAAACATGCGTAGGGAAAACCCGGGAAAAGCTTCAGAATTAGTTTGGCTCTGTGTATTAAAATGCACAGACATTCAAGGTGTACAACCACCGCTCATCAGAGGCGTTGTATAACAAGTGAATGCTTAATGAAGACAAGCATTGCAGGGAGATCAGCGGTGCGGGGGCTGTGTGTTCAGGCGGGCGGTGCGGTCGCACAGGGGCTGTGTGCCCACTGACACTGCTCGTGTTCTTAGCACAAGTGGCACTGGCTGCTCGCCTGCAGGGCTTTGCCTTTCCGCCCACCCTGCCCGAAGTGCCCTTGTCGTCACCCAGTGCCCTAGATTTTTGGATCTTTGTTCTAGAAATGTGGCAGCGTCTCGCAGCCTCCTTACGGAGCTTCCATGCACCTCTTCTGTGCGCCAACTTCACTGCTAGTAACAATGGAGGAAGAAAAACGCATATCATAAAGGTGGGGAAGAAACCTCAGTGCATCGTGCAACTGCTCGGAACTGCTCCTGGTTTAGAAGATGCCCTAATAACAGACCCTTCGTTTCTAGACAGTGTAGTCCTTTTGGCTGGAGGTCCTGACAATGTATTAGTTCAGCTTTCCCTTTGTAACCGCTGTGATTCTGCAAGAACGTGTCAATGTGTCGTGGATCTCAGACTAATTAGTTTTGAAATGGAGTTTTGATTGAACTCTTCAAATCGATGCTGCTGCAAAATTTGTTTCTCAGCTTCCTATTAAAAGCCATCTTAAGGGGCAGTTTTACTACTCTCTCTGTCGTTCAGTCGATACATTTAATAACAACTTACAGGCTATTTTCAATAAAGTGGCGACAGCAAATTAGTAGTTTGAACATGACAAGCCTCCTCTGCAAGCTCAGATTCTGAAAATTCAAAGCAATTATTTTTATACAGAGGCACACTGCAATCATTCAGATTACGGGTATTCTGTTGTAACGCGTCTCCGAGGTTGACACAAACAAAATTTTATGACTTTATTTGGACAGGAAGGAGATGCAAATATTAATATTTATTATGACACCAATACGCTAATTTGTAAATCCTATTACCGTGTTTTACATCGTGCAGAAAAGCAGGTCTGTGACCCTGCCATCCAGTTTGGTTTCCTTTTTTACTGTGAAATGACTGTGGTACTCTTTCTAAATATTTGTGCATGTAAGAGGGATGCACGGAAAGCAAATAAAGCTTTTCTAATTCTAGCTAATGCAGTCAGGAAAAGTAGAACTCAATAATCATTATTGTATTATATTCTGAATCGATGTGTTGTGCCTTTAAATGGATTTGAAGAATTATGTATATATTTT
>NW_024884733.1:15153490-15165990 GCF_019232065.1 Centrocercus urophasianus | reverse complement strand
ATTAACCCAGGCAATCACATAGCACTGAGTTATTGCAATGAAACAAAAAGTGCACACTTCAGTTGGTAATTCTTTATAGATTTACAATAGGAACTTCATTAATGTCTGTAAGGATCACAAAAAATAACATTTATCTGCAAATAGGAATTTTGAAGATGAAAAAACCTGGGACAAATGCTAGGCTTACCTATTCTGTCACGTGCGGAATAATTGGTAGCACTTTCACTTAGTGGAGAAATCTACACAGGAAGACACAAACTGGTTTAAAAAGTCCTGTGTTTTTCTTGTTGTGTTGCTGCAGTTCAATATCCACGTTTGCTTCTTTTTCTGTGCAAAAATTTGCTGATTAATTTTAAGCATTATTTCAAGTCTTATACAGTGAGTGTAATTACATCAAAATGAGATGTGGGCTTTTTTATTTGCCTAATTTGTCAATTGAGGTGATGAGAGAGTTGAGTACAAAAGTCCTACATAGTTGGGCAGAATGAAGATAATGAAGATTGGAGGACAACGGCTTGGCCTCTTCTCGAGGAAGTACAACTACAGTTAAAGATTCATGGATTTATACTGTTGTGAATTTTAATGACACAAGTCTGTGGTACAGCATAGCTAACAGTGACTCCGTTAGGTGAATATTTGTAGGTGTCCCATTTCAAAATACAGGGTAAAACCATTCATCTTTATATGCTGCAGTAAAAGCTTTACCATTCTGAGAGAGTGGTTTATCCACTTGTCTACTGCGAATGTAAAGTTTAATGTAACTTCATGTAGGTGTCTAAATTGCCGTTTAGCTTTATCAGTTTCTTACTATGCGTTAGTAAAACACAAAAATGATTTAGTTAGAATAAAAGCAGTAGACATGATGAGGAACGCAGAATGTGGAAAAGCAGTAAAGTGGGGCTGGGCCTGCAGAGCTCACAGCTGAAGCCTCCCGGTAGAAGCTAATGCAGAGGCGATACTGAGAACAGGTTTTTATTAGTTCTGTCACTACTTACCACGTTGCTGCGGTCAAGGATGAGGCAGAGAGGTACTGGGGAAGACTGGAGAGAGAAATGATAGGGTGGTTTTGTTTTTATAATGTAGTCTCTCTAGGAAATGGTCCAAGTTCCCCTACCGGTTTTCCAAGGGGAGCTGTGGAGCGTCTGAATTTCAGAAAACTGGATTACAGTCAAGGAGACAAGTTGGTAATTCATAGGTTTGTCAGGTGTCTGCAGTTATGGAAGCTGCAGGGGCAGGTGACAAAGATTGTGTTTCGTGTGTTAGCTTTTTAACAATCTGAAGATGTAAACATCGCAGATGCTTTCCAGAAAGCCGCATGTTTTAGGGCCAGTAATTAAAAATGTTCTTCCACTATGACGGAGTTGGCTGTAACAGATCCTCTTTATTAAACATTAAAGATCAATCAGTCTCCAGGTTATTCTGCCACTAGAGATTATGGACACAGCAGAATAATCACAGGGTGGTGGTTTTTTTTTCATTAAGCTGAAGAGATTGAGACGTACTCCTTGCAATAAAACACATTTTTGTTGTGTTTGTGAAGGTGGCAGTTACATACTTAGGATTGTCTTCATATTAACTTGTAAACTGTATATTTATTGGTGATGGGTGCAGGCAGAAAAGGTTGCACAGCCTAACTTTCAGCACTTGATTTTCTTTTTAAGGAGGCGAAGCAGTAATGTTTGCTGTTCCTGCCTTTTGCCTCCCTGATCTGATCCACACGTGGAAATTGTAGTTTCTCATCGCTTGCTTGGAAAAAATCAAACACCACAACACTATTTCACCTCTGCTTGCCGGCACAACGCAGTCCTCAATGCTGGCTGATGTCCTGGGGGCCATTTTATTTGCCGGGGTCGTATCATCCTCCACAGAGAACTGTCTCTGCATTTTTGACAGTGGCAGTATTCCTGTAGCATCTCTTGTTTGCTAACAACCTTACCACCTACTATAAGTGTAAATTCTCCTCTGGCTGGCAGCGTTCATAGCGAACGCTTGTCTTCAGCTCCTATACTTTTAAATAAAGTATGAGTTAGATTACATCTCTCAGAGAAGATCTGAAAAATCTTCTAGTTTACATATCACTCAACAATTCCCTTGTAGTTACATAATTGGTGTTGTCTGTGTCCATAGTAGAAGATATTTGATGCTCATTTATTAAATATGCTTGCTGGCTGCTCCCTAATCTTTGTTCTGGACAGACAAATTACCTTTCTCACACTGAGCTTCAGCTCTGGGGAATTAAACCTCCAAGCCTCTACTACTTTAATTAGCTTGAAAGTGGGGGGTTGCAGTTACTAATAGACCTCAGGCTTTTAGTAACTTAGAGAAAGGGTGGAAAAAGAACTTCCTGGGAAGCACAAAATGCCATTTAAAAACCATAAAATTCTCATATATATTATTTCATTTTGGTAATTGCAAACAGATTGTATTTGAAGACTATGGATGATCATTTCTATTTTGTCCCGGAAAGTTTAGATTTTTATCGACTTAGACACTTTTAATTATCACAATTCATTAACACCAGTGTGAGAGCACATGTTTGACTTCATATATTAAAATGTTTATGTAACATTAACTAACACACCAGATGAGGAATTTCAAATGGGGGGGAAAAATCCTGAAATATCTATATTTAGCTCTTATGCAGTGCAGCATATTAACCAAAGTTGCCTTGGGAGGATATTGGCTGTACTTTTTATTTGCTTTACACGCTATTTCTTCCAATTATAAGATCACATTACTGACTTCTTCAAAGGCATGGCATAATGTTTCTTCCCTTTTAAAAAGGGGCCCAGAAAAGCCACCTTATTCACCGTACCATTTGCTACCAGAAAGTACACTTATTTATTGTTGTCGTTTCTCTTTATTCTTTACTGTCTGTTCTTCTTAGTAGTGATACTGCAGAAAATGCTTGCTTTTTGCTATTTGAAGTTGAAACGTTAGCACTATGAATGGATAGTGTAGAAAGTCACAGTTGGAAAGTAATCTAATAAAAAAGAGATTAGTGAATAAGGAAAAGACAAAAGCAGTCATGTTGTAGTTTCCTATCTCAAATTTAGTATTCTAGCTAAGATACCCATTTTTATTTCTTGCAGGTCTGCTAAAAGGTCAGAGTATTGCAGAATGCGTGCCTTCATCTCAAATTTTGTTCATCACAGATGGATCCCATGTCTCCAAGTAGACAAGTCACCTTTGTAGCTAGCATCAGTGCCAGCTCCATACCATTGCACCTTCTTTATTCTTGATTGCCCTTCCCACATTTATTGGTGTATTAAAATGACTGAATATGAACATTAAGGACTCCATGAACCTGGGCTAATGGGAGACTGTAGAGAAAATGAAAAAAGATCCACCGGAGGACATCTTTGGGGGGGTGGGTGGGGAAGATGACTAATGAAGCTAATTAAAAGAAGCATTGAAATCTGCTTTCTACCCTCATTAACAATTAGCAGGGCACTAGCCAGTTTGTACCCTGTATTTTACCTTAACAACATTCTATTTGCTCTTTGTATATTTAAGTGTTGTAAGGAAATGTGTTTCAATCAAACTGAACATGAGATAAAGGAAAAATGTGGCTTTTGTGATATTCTATCACAAACACTTTTATTGTATCTCTGTAAAATACAATGTATGTATGCATGTAAGTGTTTTTGTCCTAATGTTGCTACTTCCCATGGCAAAAAAAAAAAAAGGAGAAAAAGGAAAAAAAAAGTCAGGCTCATAGCAGCTACTGTGTAGAAATTTTCACCTACTTCTAATTTGCTGAATGAAGAAAAATCTTTTATTTGTGATATTTTCAGAGACATTTGCTCTAGTATGGTGTATTTAAATAATAAAAAGTAAAACAAAAACCACTGAATTGAGTTTGGGTTTTAGAAACGTTGCTGTTTTTTTCTTGAAAAAAACAAACAAACAAACAACAAAACTACACTCAAAATAGTGCTCTGAAACAAAGTCATTGCCTTAATTGTCAGTTTCCTTTAAAAATAAGGTTTTGGTTTGGAGGTTTTTGGTGGGTTCCTTTTTTGTTTTGTCTTATGCCACTAAAGAACCTGTTAAACTACCGTGTTAATTTTGGTGTGGATACAGGGAGGCGCTGCTTCAAAGTGATCATTAGTTTTCATTGAGATTCTTGCTTCTAATAACAGCAAATGCAAGACAGTTCAGATTGTGGTTAAGTGTGGTACACGTTATAGGTATTGTGGTCTCTTTCTATCTGGCTCCTCCCTGCAAAACTGCCCATGTTAGATGTATGCGTGTCTGTGAGTGTGCAAGCATGAGGGTGTATGAACACACTTTAAGAGATCCAGAAATAACAATAAAAGCAAAGAAGGTGTGTACCTCATGCGGAGCACTAGAATTGAACATTCATAGAGAGGAATACAATAGCTGTTCTGATCTGAATAAAAATAAACTGGAATCTGCTGTGCAAGAAACTTTTAAAACTAATAATCTGAAGGAAAGAAAAGCGAGCTTCCTGGGCTACTTCCAAGAACAAACTGATGGCAGCTATGGTTTGCTCTATGGAAGGAAACAAAAAAACAACGCCCTCCAAAGTAAGAAAACTTTCTCTAAGCTTAGAAAGAGGGCAGCTTTGTTCAGTGGGCCTTTCCTTTCAGGTCTGTGCAGACCAACTCTGAGAAAAAAATCCTCATTTTTCATACTTATAGCAAGAACAGTAACATGAATCTGTGATGCACTGCATGCCTTCAGTCAGGGAACTGTGGGCACCCAGAAGGTGCCTCTGCTGCAACTCAGAGCAAATCAGCATTACCAGCTGTTTGACTTCTATCAGAGAATAATGCATTTGAAATACAGTGTGATTATGTTCTCTTTTTAAATTCTGTTTTCAAGAAGGCGTAGCTTGTTTGGTTATGGAGTGAGCTTCACTTACTTTCGTTGTGACGCTGGTGCATAAGAAGCAGAATTGTAGATTTGTCTGAACAACCAGTAGCAGATACATTTTGTTTCAGATTCTACTTCTTGGCCTAGTGTGCTGAGGTCTCTTGGATTTCTTCCTTCAGCACTTCATTGCCTTGGCAAAAATAGGACTGTTGAAGAGAAAAGAGAAAGATATAACATACGGTGACAGACAGTAAAGATAACAGAATACTTATCATATAAAGCGATATGAAGCTGTGTATGACTTTTTTAATTAAATGCACTTATGTATTTTTAAAAATAAGTTTCTAAGCTTTTTGATCTCGCATTACAGTCTTTAGGTAAGAGTTTTGCAAATTGTGTGGCTGGAACGTCTTTGAAAAGACACTCGAAATCATACAAATGTGGAATTCAAGTATCAGTGAGTCTGTAGGCATCCTGTAATTATTCCAGTATAAGCACTCAAGGTACCACGGTTAAATCTAACGTGCAGATTTTCGGTTGTCCAATGTAACCTAGAAGTGCTAAGAAGATACCTAATAACTTCTAGTAAGTAATGTAGTATAGCGTTTAGTGATGTAGAGGTTGAAGTTCATTAACGGCTTTAAATAAACTATTATATGACTCGTTTGTAAAGCGCAGCTACCTTTTTAATAGCTTACTTTAAAAGCATTTCTTAAGTTGCAGACCTATAAGATTACAAATGTCACTCATGTTAGCATAATCCACATGCAAGTGATGAAGCCTTTGCTTTGATGTGCTAAATTGGAGGAGGACTAATGGAGCTATGAATATACAATAGAACATATTTAAGTAGTATTCTTCCTTTAGGTAAAACACTTTCTTGAAACCAGAGGTATTTCAGACAATAAAACAGCCTCTAATGGGGACGCTGGGGGGAAGGCTACTGGAAACACTTAGATTTGTCCTTATGTGAAAAATCAATTTTTTTAGGAGATCTGTAAAAGGAAACATGTACTTGTTCACCTTTTATCACATGCATTTGCTATGCTGAGTCTGAAATACACCCCCTGCATTTAGTGCTGCTGAAAAGTCATACAAATAATCAGTAAGAGCTTCCCTCACTTTCAAAAATGAATGCTGTTAAAAAAATCAAAGGAAATATTACTAATCTGAAATCATCCTAGTGAACCTGGATAAAAGGCTCTGTCTATACTGCATCTAAGCGTCTCAATCATATAAATTGTCACTCTTATTAATGAAACAATTTTGTAAAAAGATTGCCCTCTAAATGGGTTTAATGTTTTTACCTATCCAGCTGTCTAGTTATGAGATTTACGCATCCTGGCAGGCAGTGGGACATTAAGCCTTTCCAAACCAAATTCTGTTTGCAACAAGATACTGTCTTTTCAGTCCAACATGATTTATCTTTAAATATTTTAACAGGTTATGCAGTATCTTACGAAATGTAAAATGAGAATGTCTTACCAGAATGAAGCCTATGAAATTAAGTCACATCTTGAGAATATTAACCACACTGAGTTTGTCTCCCTTCCTCCCTGTTAGTTAACACTGATAAAATTTGCATCATCTAATTCTAGGAGAAATACAGTAAATAAAAGAAATCAGATACTACTGTAGTATGAGTTGCTACCAAGCATTTCAAAAGAGCGTTTTAATTTTATTTTTTTACCAAATTCTTTGGCCAGGATCAGGTGTCAGGCCTTGTGCAAGTTACCCGTGTTCTGAACAGCTCTGTTGAAATAATTGAAATTGAGATCAGGACACATATGTCAAATACCTTCAAAGTATTGTGTTTCTTCAGCTTGAGACGTGTTCCAGGACCGGTTTCACTTCCCGTGCCTGCAGTACATGAAGTACCAGGGAGCCTTTGTTGTTGCTTTTCAGTACCAGGTGTACGCCTGTTGTCAGTCCAGCGAAGCCACAGAAGAGCTCACTGCAATTAAATAGCAATTTGTTTCTATGAAACTGCAATTAAAGTATTACTGATCAGCCATTTTAGATTGGCAGTGCTTTGCCTGCATGTTAAGCAGCGAGGAGCTCTCGGTTCGGTCCGTGAGCTGTGAGCAGCAGTGAGCTCGCTGTGTCCCTGCCTGGGCCCCGTGTTCTGCTCACAGAGCGTGCCCAGGGCAGCGGCAAGTCGGGGCTGAGCCCTGGGCCTGCAGCATTACTGCTGCCCCTGCCCCATGTGAGCAGGGAAGCGCGCTTCCTGCAGGGCCGTTCCACTTCGCTGCTGCAGAGAACGGACTGCGCGTTGTGGGCCGCAAGCCAATGATGTGCTGCAGGTCCTGACTTGTTGGAGATGTGTAAACAGGGCTACTGTAGCTCCTTAATCACAACTAATAAAAGACTAGAAGAAAGCAATCAATTACCTCGTAAGTTTTTTCCTTTCTTTTCTTTTCTTAATAGAACGCAGTGTGTGTCTGACGGGGCTCCTCAGCACGCCTGCCCTCCAGGTGGGCCGTGGCACATGGACTGCAGCACTGCCGGCCCCACACCCAGCTGACTGTGCATCTGCAATGTAAATGCTCAGTGCAAATTAAAAAGTTGTTTGTAAGAACTCAGAGAGGCATTAACTTCGTAGTGGTAATTATATTTCTTAATTATCACCATATTTTAACAAAGTCTGAGGCACATTAACTTCAGTTCCTGTTTTTGCACGGTGGAGGCTGTAGACATCCTCCTTCCTTCGCCAGAGGGGATGACATCACACCTGTGGCATGCATGAGATAAGCGCTGCTTGTTTTGCGGTGTCTCAGAGATGTTCCTTGGGGGGCTGGCCAGTCACACAGCCGTGTGCCATCCGCGGGGCTGTGGGCTGGGTGGCAGCAGGGAGGCATGAGGGCTGTGGGGCGGTCAGTGCTGAGGGCAGGGAGAGGACCGCGCTTCAGCCTCTATGCAGCCAGGAAGGCCGTCAGCCAATAACACCACCCGCAGGGGCTTGGGCCCACGCCTGAGCCCAGGGCCTGAAAAAAGCCCTGTTTGCTGGAGACAGACGAGGCTGTGTTGAGGATTTTTATTTTTTCTCTCCCCCTCTGTGGGTATTTTTTAACAAGCCGGGTTCTGTTGTTGTGTTTCCTTTAGTTACATCCACAAAAACGCTCTTGGTGTGCAGGCAGGATGTTCGCCTCGATGGGCTCGGGAGCCATAGCTGTGTGTTTTGCCCTTGCCTGTCTTGGTGGCACATGCTGCTCCCCCGCTCCTGCTTGCCTCTGGCCGCTGCTAAAGGACGAACCACAGCCTGGCACTATGAGGGCTGCATTTTTTATTGTTATTTTATTAAATGGAGCTTCTCATTACTGCTGTGTGAAAACCATAACTGTAGAGAAGGGAGGGCCGAGGCTCTGCCAGGCAGGGCTGGCTGGAGGAAAGTTGCCCTGAGATCCCCAGCACTGCAGGATGGGCCGTGCAAGGGACCAGGAGCTTCAGAGGCAAGGCACACACACCCAAAAGGCCAGGAATTTTAGTAACCCCTAAAACTTTGAGCTTAAACTTCTCTCCTGTTGACTGGCTAAACAGGTCTCCCAGAGCACTGTGCTACTTTTTACCCTTTGCTCCTGTGTTTTGACAGTCAATTTATCAGTGTAAGTCTTCTGCCTGCCTTGTTAGAAGTACGCCTCAGCTGACAAACACCGAGTTTGAAATTCTGACTTTTCTTACTGGTTAAGAAAATAATAAAAAGTGTTTTGCTTCATAGGATGCTTGGTCACTTCTATATGCCTAACTGCGTCCAATCGCAAAAGCAGCAACACACGAGGAACGTGCATGGATGGGGCCAGTCCTGACATTCCTCATCATCACCACCACCGCTGGCCCTGTCCTGTGCTGCTTTTAAGGGAGCAGTGGCCACCAAAGTGCCCACGTCATGCAGCCGGGTTCCTGTGCAGCCGGTACAGCCACTGCTTATTTTTCACACTGTTGGAATTCACTGTTAATTACTTGAAATATCCACGCACTTTTCCTCTTAGGGAATCTTACATGCGAGCCTTTTGCTAACAACGTCAGTGGTTTGCCGTAACCTCTTGGAATAATCATCGGTTCCATTGAACTTCTGCCAGTTGTTTTGTTAAACTAAATGGAGAGAATAGGGCCTATATTCCTTCTCAAAAGGCAAGAGATTGCCCTGTGATTTGGGAAAATCTTGATTGCTTACAGAAGAATAAATGAACAGGGCAGATATTAACTTTACACCTGACTTCAATTTCTTTGAGAAGCAGTGAAGAAATGTCCGATAGGAGGAAAAAGATCCAGCTAGAACTCATAAGCCAGCCAATAATAGTCTAATTTTATTGTGCTGTAAAATCATCACTGCTTATAGAAAACAAAGGGCAATGAATGCCATATTGGTCTTTTATTCTTACAAAAAACCTTGAGATCAAACAGCCCCTAAAAGACTGAGCCGATATGCATCCGACTTATGTATTTTTTTATATCCTCTGATATTCATTCCACTGATGTATTTGATAGGTAATTATATCAGCCATATCAAGATGCTGATAGGAAATAGTGGAAGACTTCAGTGTTTCGCCATAAAGCTCATACCCCTTGTTATTGAGCTCTCATCAGGCTCGGGATCTGCAGCAATAATTTGAAAGCTGCAGTTGATATTTCTGTGCTTATGCCACATTTAAAAATTATTATTCTTGCTTCATCAGTTAGTCTTTTTAGATGGGTTGGAAAAAAAACATTGCAAATGAGCTACTATTCTTATTTGTTTTTTTAAGAAGGGTAAGCATTGAAGTATTCAAATGGAACAGATTATACCTTTAATTACATCCAAACAGGATGCTGAACTGATTATTTTCTGTTTAATTGCTATAGTTCAAAACAATATTGCAAATTTGGAAATTAATTCTTTAAGCATGGCCTTCTGGCCTCTGTATTTACAAGAGAAACCATAAGAAAAAGAAAAGAAGAATTGAAAGGGGAAGATTGCCACTTACTTCTCTAACAAAGAAGTCTGAATTTCTTGTGGGAGGCCTTTGATCTGGACCAATGCTGTTTGTCTTCTGGGAGCATCCAGTGAGCGCCACCAGCTCTGTGCACATCACACAGCTGCAACGCGTGCCCCCTGCGAAGGGACGCCCCATGGGTAGCACTGAGCTGCTCCTTCCCCAGCGTGCTTGCAAGTCCAACCAGCCGCCGCTTCGGTGGATGTGCTCGATCTCCATTTTCCTACATGCAAAATGAGAAGAATGAAAGCAAACACAATTCATCACTTCTTAAACTAAATATATTTCCATTTTGTTTGCATGTGTGTGTGCATATATCACTCACCGTATATATTTAGAATATGTACTGTGACATTACAGCCAGTGATAAATCCTACTCACTTACTGTATCTGTTATTTGCTGCAACATTAAGCTCAGTGAGAATTTTATATGTAACTTGTACCAAAACTAAATATATTGTGGAATTGATGCACAGTTGTAAACAAGAGCATAACTTCCTAGTGCAACACAGTTGAAGGTGGCAGCTTGTGTGGCAATTCCTTCGTAAACAACTGCAGACTTTCCAAAGAACAAGCCGGTTAATTACATTTTTAATGACATTTTTGGAAAATGGGATTCTTGGGGGGGGAGGAAACCTGTAATGCCAACACCAAAAGTAAGCCTAAAGCTTGTACTGTATGAGGGAGTACTATGGGGGAAAAATTGGGTTATGCTGGGCCCAAGTCTTTGCTCCCCCCTTTTCTTTCTTTCCACTGAAGGTATGCCTATGTAGAAGATTTTTCATAGCTCTGTGATGGTTTCCGAGCAAGATGACACTGGCATTTTTTTTAATGGATTATCTTATTTTATTATTATCTGTAGTACTATGTGCTGCCCACTTACAGAGCTGATGCAGTGCACAGCGAAGCTCAAGACGTCCTGTTAACTATGCACAGCCTATGTGGGGCCATGACATGAGCAGGCCTTACCCAGCAGCAGTGTTGGCAGCACTGAAGGGCTGATATGATAGAACCTTATGAGGCATCACAGGCAGATCCAGGCAGAAGCTGGACCAGCCAGAGTAAGAGCAGTACACAGCTTTTATTGATGAAGTTCAGGGGAAAGAGGCACCCGGGGCAGCTGTATTAATCCCATAATAACTTGAAATATAATCGAGCCATTGCTGGAGGGATAGGTAGGATGGGAGGGAGGTGGAGGTGTCAGGGTTTAAGTTCACAGGCTTCCCCCATTCATTAAAAAGTGAATCAATCAGGGAAGCGGGCTGGCTTTTCAAAGGGCTGGCAGCCACAGGGGCAGGCAGCCGGCCTCGTCCTCCCGCCGGGGCTGTGGACTGGGCAGCCAGCAGCGTCGGCAGACGGCTGTTTTGCCCTGCTCAAGCTGTAAAACGTGTTACAATGTGCTAGGGGAGATTCTGGCTGGATTTTGAGGATTTAAAAGCTAGGCAGAGTCGGTGCTGTGGGCCATGGAAAGGTGACGCTGATAGATGTTTACAAAGGGAAAAAAAAAGTTGTGTTTTATGTTTTCTGGAGTGCTGGTTTTACCAGCAGGCAAATGGGCAGAAGGAGCCTGCCTACAGGACTCCTCTTTGTAGGCAGCTGGTACAGTAATTAGTTCATTACTATTAATTTTTGCCTTCCCTGGACCAATCAGTGACGTATTTAAGAAAAAAAAAGAAATCCATAATATCTGGTGCTGGCATTTCCCGCATCCTTTCGATGAAGCTGGTGCATTTACATCAAGTGGGAGCAGCCTCAGAGAGCAAGATGCTCACACCCACAGGTGCTCAGAGGGTTAGGACAGAATGCCCTACATTGAAATAGGATTTATTACTTTTTAATTACTGCACAATCCAACGGGGCTCAGTGAGAACACATGGTTGTCCACTGGAGCACCATGGTTGCCCACCAGCAGCAGGGGAGCATGGCAACCACTGGCCTGCAGGTCGCAGGAGAACGAGCGCCCACCTTACACACAAGTGAGAACTTTGGCAGAAAGCATTTCTGTACAACCACAGACCAGCACTAAGAAGATAGTATTTAAACATCAGTGTCATGTGGATGGTAGACACAGGCAGAAAAATCGTCAGTGCTGTAAGGCCATGGTGTCAGCCTGACCTGATCGTTCCCCAGGTGGAAGATGTCCCTTTGCAGACACCTTCCTGGTGACACAAGTCTAAATCTTCACCAGCCCCCAAGCAGCTCCGCTCCTGCCCCTGGGTCCTGCTGTCACTGAGGCAGTTAATGCCTTACACTAGGAGTGGTCCCACGGATCC
The DNA here is from genome assembly GCF_019232065.1 of Centrocercus urophasianus. Classification (NCBI taxonomy): domain Eukaryota; kingdom Metazoa; phylum Chordata; class Aves; order Galliformes; family Phasianidae; genus Centrocercus; species Centrocercus urophasianus. Next base: position 15,153,905 of record NW_024884733.1, on the reverse strand, counting down.
TGGGCTGGGGGAGCTGTCAGGTAGGAGAATGCACTTTTTAGCGTAACAATAAGAGAGGCAGACTTTTCTTTTTTTATCAACAGTTGCTTCTAAATAATTTCAGCTTTCTAAGATGTTAGTAACAATACAAAAAAATCCAGTGTAGTTATTTTTCTACCAATCTTCTAGGCAGGCAAGGTTTGGCAAGAGCATATTTTAATCCCATCCATCCAACTTCACTGCACACTACTCTGGGCTGGCCAAGACCTTCTCTGGATGTGTGTGCTGCCTGAACTGCTCCTCATCTATGCGTGGAGTCATGAAGCACAGAGCAGGCCGACCCATTAACCACTGCTGAGTGTGGGCAGGTCAATCAGAGGACCGTCCCTGAGCTGCAGCCTCAGGGCAGTGAGCAGAAAGAACACTTTCCATTTTA
>NW_024884733.1:15040990-15148490 GCF_019232065.1 Centrocercus urophasianus | reverse complement strand
TCCTTGAAATGGGTTGGCTTTTATTTTATTCTATTTATTTTTCTGCCATCTATTATTCTAAAGAGATGTAATGGATCAGCCCAGATATATTTCATGTTGTGAGGAGAGGGAATGAAATAGCATGAAAATCATCCACAGTTCAACACTGAGCTGATATCTGTGGAGATAAAAACTTAGTCCACGACATTTTTACCTTGTGTTTTGGATTCCACGGGGTAACAATCAGCTCCAAAAATCTCATTGTGACAATGCTTTCAAAGTCAAATAAGAAGCAACAATGAGAACACGCCCTTCCTCCCCCCTGCCCCAGTGGCTCCCCTCCAGCTTCATAACCCCAATTTATTTTTGACATTGCACCATAAGACTGAAAAGATTAATCTATAATAGATTATCTCACAAATCTGCAACAGAAGAACAGAGGATGTGATTTGCTCAGGATTTGGCACACTAGCAATGGCACATTATGGCAAAGTACTTAATAAATACCATACTACAGAAAATTAAAATGGAGGAAAGCTCAGGCTACCGCGGAGAGACTTCCCTGCGGTGAGGGAACCCCCTCTGCAACAGTTGCACCAACCACTGCCCACTGACTGATCACCAGTAGTTGAGAAAATCTTTTCCATCAGCTTTCCAGAAAGGTTTCTCCATGCTTAGGATGTTCAACACACCTTGCTTTGAGCTTGCATTTCAGAAGTGCTAAGCACCTATGACATAGAAATAGAGGCATTTACTCCATCTTTTGGTGCCCTGTGGGGTCTCAGAATGTATGTTATAGAAGTGCAAAGTGTAGTTATTTGTGGGAAGTATTGAATGCCTGGGGGAAACACAAACAGCTGGATGGCTACATCGCGTATTTGTGCTACTGAGTGTTCACCTTCATTTCAGAGAGTAGAGGATGTTTGTGTGGAACTCACTGCATAATTTATGGCACTGTGAAACATTTACTGGGGGTAAACCTGAGTCTAAGGAATCTGGTTGAAAAGGGTAAGCATATTTTTCTGGGACATGGCTGCCTCTTGTGCCGAGCTTAGAAGCCAAAAGCCATCAAAAGAAAACTAGAGCAATGTCTAAGTAAGGGACAGCAATTTCTGGTGGTATTGACAACTTATTTGCCAGATAACAAAAATAGCTGCCGTTCTTTCCCATCTTACAAATTGCTTAGGAACACTAGAAACTTGAGAAAAATTCTCTCTCACCTGTTTGACCTGGGCCAAATGCTGAAGAGCAGTCTTCCACCTAAGGGCAGGTTGCTGTCCATTAGTCTGCCATGCCCCTTCCCTTGACCTAGTGGAACTTTGCCTTTGCCCGTGCTTCTGCCTGTCCTTGGCCTCCTGTGTGGTGCCAGTGAAGGTCTCATTCTCCAGACTCATAGGCTATAACTGAGGACAGTAATTCATTTAGTGTGTGCCATCAAACAGCAGCTGTTTTTAAACTGACCCGAGGTGCAGGTGTGAGAGAGTGGCATTGCTCATGGAAGTGCAGGAGAGCAGCAAAAGTCCATGAACCAAAACCCCACAGATGAGCAGCAGGATGAGGTGTCTGACACAGATCTGGGGATGGGGAACTGCCTGATGAGCCAGTGCTGCCAATGGACAGGCAACACAAAGATGCCTGTATGCTGTCGTCTCCACAGTACCTCAAAAGGAGATGTTTATGCCTTCATTTAAGCTGGCTTTTTAGCTAGAAGACACAGGCTTTCTTTGGTTTTCTGTCTGTGTGGTGACGACAACTCTTCCCTTTATTCAGCAGCCAAACTGAAGCTTGCTCGGGCAGCACTGACATCATCCAGTCTGTGTAGTGATGCACAGCTCAGCAGGGGAAACCAGCCCAGGGAAACAGTGATGATGCTACCACAGACCCCAGGTTGCTTCAACTCAAATCTATCAGCTCAGCTCAGTCCCTGATCCTTTTTGGAGAAATCAGAATTTGGGCCTTCCTCTCACAGACACCGGAGGGTCAGGTCCAGGCTCCACTTTTGTGCTCTGCTGGCAGGGAAATGAGTTGCACTTCAGCAGTTCGGAGGGATTTTTGAGCTGGGAGACAGCAAAGGCAGCAGCAACAGCTGCAATTCAGAGGGGGGAAAAGCAGTGCTTGAAGTTTCTCGGAGGACTGATGCAAGTGGTTCAGATTGATGAGCATTGCCACATCATTCTCAACTAGATAATCTTTAAAGGTCCGTTCCAACCTGGCTCAGGAACTGGAGGACAGCAGGACTCCACTCCTAGCTGAACATGCCCAAGATCCCTGCATCCTCAAGCGCTGTGCCATGGAAGAGCTGTGGTGCTTATCAGGTGCTTAACTTCTCTTGTGCCGTGGGGACTCATGTAAACATCAGAAAAATCCAAAGCCACAGAAGCAGCCATGAGGTGCTGGCACACAGCCTCTGCTCCCAGGTGGCCTCAGCACTCATGTCTTGCTCTAATGCCACCGCTGCACTCAGAGGTGGTGTGGCCAACTGCCCTGAATTTCAGTCTTTTTTTTGTTTGTTTGCTTTTTTGTGAAAGCCAGCAATCATAAGAATTAAGTGGTTGGATGAACCGTAATTTACTACTGTGAGCTCTCCTTGCCTGTGTATTTCTAACAGATACAATGACAGATGCTGAGATGGTTGCACTTTGGACAAAATAAATATAGCAACAGTAATATTGGGACATAACTGTAGGAAAAAAAAAGGCAAAGTTCATAAACAAATCCTCACTCATTTCATCACTAATTATTATTCTAATTCTGATCTTTGATTACTCAAAATAAAATGTTCAAAAAAAAAAAAAAAAAAAAAAGATTTGTTAGTCTAAAGCAATGTTAAAACATGTGTTCAGGAGTAATGCATTTGTTTGCTCAGGAACAATCCATCTGTTAGTACAAGAAAATCGGGACAGGAAAAATAAACGTTATCCTGTGATATCAGCCATGTGAGAGAAGAATCCTTTTGAAACTCCCTCCAAGAAATCCCAACCAGAGTGCTGAAGGAGGCAGACAAGCACTAATGAGCAGGAGTGCAGCCTCCGCTGGACTCCTGCTCCTGTAAAGCAGCAGAATTACAAAATGGATGGATATGAAAGAAATTGCAGATTTGCTGGAGATATCTGCTGCTTAGTGCCTACAAATTTAGTTTAAGGGGCCTCTCAATGAGTGTACTGAAATGAGTCAAAAGCAGAAGAACTTCTGACTTGCTTGAAGATCTTTAACACCATCTCAACTTTTCTAGAAATTAAAACCTGTCCACACTAATAATTCTGTACTCTTGGATTTTAGCTTCTTTTTTTTTTTTTTTTTTTTTTTAATCAAAGATGCATGTATTTCAAATTTGTCAAATAACTGGACAAAGCAGTGTTAAAAATTCAGCTACACTAATTACTAGTTGAGCAGCATAAAAACCTCTGAATAAATGTCAGTCTAGGAGATAAGCTCTTATCTTAATCTAATGACTCCACAGACTTAATTTGTCAGGCCAGCCTAGTTGATGAAAAACAGGTTTCTATTCTCCAGTGTTAGCAGCCACATCTTTCCAAATCTTTGAAGTTGGATAGTAATACCATCAGTGTCATCCTGCAAAAATCTTGTGGCCAAGCCAATTTCATTCCTATTGTCCTGTTGTACTAATTAAAAGTTGCTTTACCTCCATTCATCTGCAATAGGTGAAAATGAAGCCAATTTCTTTTTAGATCTGTTATATTGTGGGATAATCTTTCTTTCTTTCTTCGTCGTCTTTTTTTTTTGTTTGTTTGTTTTTAATTCCCTCACACTCAACAACATGTTAATATTTGCAGTGCTCTTTTAGTATCAGAAAGCCACGCTTTGCAGCAGGGCTCCACAGACAGCACTGTGCTATCCCAGGACAATTCCTACAGTGCAGATGAAGTCTGCAAGTGTGTGTCTGTGCTTATTTGTGTCAAGAACAATTTTAAGCTCAGGCAATGAATTTGATCTTAAAAGACGATTTTAGGTCTTGGAAGTTCTTTCCTAAAGGAGCATTTGACATATTTAGAGGTAAATGCACCAAATGTTCTTATTGTTTGGACAACGTGAATTAACGAATAGAAAAAAGGAAATTGGCTGCAGTCAATGTTTCCAGCCCCCCCTGTCTCAGCTAACCCGTCTGATGGGAATCTGGCAGGTCCCTTTATGCACAGTGCTCCACTCCAAAGGGCACCATTTAAGCATGGTATTTTTCATCTCACAGCAGTTGCAGTGTTTAAAGAAGGATATGCTTGGGTTTGAGGAGTTACCTGGGAGGTGAGGTTTATGCTGATGGTACCCAGGAAGGTTACAGTTGAGAAAATTTGAGGAAAATAACAGGGTTAAGGTGCAACCTACTGAAGCAAATCATAGAGGCCATGGGTCAGCCCTGCGTTTTTGAAACCTTTTTAAAGGTTTGTGTGTGAGTATAGACACTCAGTTCAGCATCCTGGTGCTCCTGTGTATAGAAGGTGCTGGGAACCAGTGCTGAAGCAGACAAATCCTGGGAGGCCAGGCTGGCTGTACTGCCTGGCAGGGTTTCTCCTGCAGTGGCACAGACCCTCTGGCAGGACACACAGGCTGGGAGGAACCGTGGTGAGCTTTGCACCTGCAACAACTTCAAAGTGGACATTACTTCCCCATCTTAGTTGGGTTCTGCATCTGAAGCATACCAATGGCATCCTTTCAAATCCTGGCCAGTACATAACTTCTTATGGGATATTTCTAGCAGCTGGAGTCCATAACATATTTCTTCTACTTTTTGCCCTCTATCTATGCAGAGGAGCAGTTTAAAAAGTATGCCTGCATGAAATGCTCATGGTCCTAAACACAGCTCAGAAAGATGGGACTGACAGATAAATTGGAGGCAAATTTCCATAGATACTAGAGCATTTCTGAGTGCAGATCAGTTCCTGAAACATGTTTAAGAACTGTGGCCTGTTGCTTTCTGAGAGACAATAAAATTTTATGAAAGCACTGCGCTGCAGCCAGTATCAGACCCTCTGTCATGGTTTTATGATTTGAAATCCTTTATGACCATTGACACCCTCTAAACATTAATAAACATCTGGTGTGTGCTCTGCAAGTTTCAGGCCTTGTCGGACCAAAGCTTAAATTACATCCATTGATTTCATAATGGAAGTGATGGTCTACTCTGGAACATGCCAAATTCATTTACATTAGGGCTATGGCCTGGAATGGCACTTTTTTTTCATAAGAATTAATGGACCCTCATTTCTCCTACTGTGAGTCAGAGTTTAAATCTGCAGGCCATTTCTGACACAGCTGAAACAGAAAATGAAAACACTGAAGTGAAATTTTCGAAGTGACATTTGAATTCCCTTTCTCTGAGGAAATCCCACCTATTGATCCAGTCAAATGACTGCAGTCTCCATGGGTCCATCCTGCAAAGTATCCCCAACTGGCTTATTACTGTGATTCTTCAGGTGCACGCTACCCTTTTTCAACAAAGGACAGGTGCCAGCTAATCAACTGGAAAAATGAAAGCTCCTAGAGATAAAATACTCATTCAAGTGAAAGTTACGACAATAATACTCCCATGGACATAAGTGGCTACATGTATCTTAGAACATTATCTCAAGTCTGAATTGCCATTTGAATACTGACTTCCTTATTTACACCATGAGTTTGACTTGGAATAAACTAGATTACTGCCCTTTCTCCAGCACCTTGAGTGTTGAGGGGCTGACTCATGTGGGAGCCACGTGCTATGGGCAGCGTACCAGTATACCTAGCTGGCTTGAGTCAAACCTCCCCTGCTCCTCCAGGAGGCTTTGTAATCTCATTCCCAGGTCCCACTGCTCCTTTCATGCCCTCCAACAGTTGTTCCTATCATCTCACTACAAGAAAATCTACCTGCTTGAGTCTGTAAAGGAGCCCTACCGTTTCTGGACCACTGCCTACAAGGAAAGCAAGTTGGGGTGCTGAAGAGAACTAAAGTATTATGAAAGAACAAAGCTGAGTTCTTTGTGGAAAAAAACATGACTTTCAATCAGAGAGCTACAGATTCAAATCAATTTTTCTAGCAAAGGGGAATAAGTCACGTCTAAATGCAAAAAGGAGCCTGTCATGCAGAGATACAAAAGTATGGGGTTAGCTGTCAGACTTGATGAAGTATATAGTGCTGACAAGCCAATAATGAGCTAAGGTGAGGCTCCAACTAGCTGGAGCCACCTTGGCTTGGCAAAATGAAGTCTAAATGCTGGTACCACCACTGGAGGTAGGGACATGCATAGTCAATAAGAACTTCTTTCTTGATTTGCAAAGAGAGTATCAGAGTTCACTTGCCTTCTGTGTGGATGAGTGGCACTGTAATGCACTCACCTTACCTTGGCTCTAAAACAATTTCTCACTATAAAAGTTAGTACTTTTGATGCAGCATTTCTAAAAGAAAATGTTTGTTCAATTACTGATCTGGGCCAACTTGGGCAGAGAGATGACTCCTGTACCTACAGGCTGGTTACTAGAAGTGCAGTAGCATCAAAGCAAACAGAACAATAGGTACGTTCTTGGTTATTGAACATCTGGTCATGGCTTCATTTTGAGATTGCTACATGAAGGGGGCAAAAGTGGGTAGAAAATTTTTCAGGGTAGTTTCAGTTTTTCCAAAACATTCTACATGTGAGGATGGCTGCTGGGAAAAAAAAAAAAAAAAAAAAAAAAAAAAAAAAAAAAAGTCCATGTTAGGCTCTTGCTTATGTAGCAGTGCTGTGTAATGCAGAGAACAAACAGCTTTGTGAAGATAAGGGTGGCTTCCCCCACATGGGATGCTCTTTCCCCTTTCATTTCAGCCTTACTAAGTGCACACCAAGGATTTTCCACTTCTCCAATTTCAAAGAGAACCTCCACCCACCCACAAGTATTTCCTCTGGTCTTCACAAGCTGTTATTGGCTCACACACCTTCCCTGCACTCTTTGGGAAAAGAGGCAGATAACACAGGGAGAGCTGATTCTTGGGACTAATAGTAAAGGTACCAGTTAAAGGACTTAGCAGGGGGCCTCAGATTTGCTTGCAGAGTCCTATGTGTCTTTTCTCGCGATCAAAGTGACTGCAAGAGATTGTGGTTTTCAATTCATTTTTTGCATATGGGAAAGAGGGTGGCTTTGTGCAATGGCTGTTTAAAAATACTTCAAAAGAACTTGAATCAGTCCATGGCTGTGCTATATACAAATTAAAATAATTGATTTTTGGCAGCCTTTTAGGAGATCTATAAATTAAAGGGATCACGTTTCTGATACATTCTGAGGGGACTTTATTTTATGCTGACTTACAGAGTGCCCTCCATGCCAGAGCTGGAAGTCAGCCATCAAAGCAGAGAGTTTCTCGCTGTCATGCACTCTACCCTCCTGTCACTGGGTCTTTCTGGAGCACCCATGGTTATGGCAGGTCCTGGACTACACTGACTCCATACCCCTTCTTTTCATTTTATGCTTTGAGAACTTAATGTTGAGATATAGAAGCTGCCCCAAACCCAGCAAGACCCATTCCTCTGGGGAGATAGTTTCTCTCCCTTCTTCTCCATCAGTAGAAACTGATACGCTCACCCAGTTTGTGCCGCACCTGGACAATTCCCTTTGTGTGCACTGATGGCAATGGGTTCAGCTCTATCTGTGATGACCTAAAAATAGCTCTCAATTAACATTGCATTTCAAGAATTGGAAAATTTCCCAGAAGTCCATTCTTTTTTTCTTTTTCTGTTTCATTACATTTTACAGTAATAATACACAAGCCTGTAGAAAACATGACGGGTAATGAAAAAAAGTAATTAATATAAGCAGTGTAAAGCATTTTTTTTTCCCTCTGTTGTCCTTGCAGAAAATTACTGCTTTAAACTGAGCAGGATGTGAAAATGCATAAAGCAAACAGTAATATGCTGTGGTTTGTAAATATCTTATGCAAAACAGTTAAGTCAACTGCTGTTTATTTTTCTTACTTTGTGTCACAAGCTCTTATTTTCTTTTGTTCGTTATTTTTTCCATTTGTTCTTTCTTTGGGAGCTTGTTCTCTTTCATCTTAAGGAAGTCACTGGGTTTAGTATATATTTTTTTCCCGCTACAGTTAATTCAATCAAACATATAGGACAGCCTATTCTGTCTCTTCTTACCGTCTCTGGTAAGTGCTGGCACTGAAATGCAACACGCACCACAGAAGTGTAGCAGACCGGGTCCTCACTATACTGCAGATCTGCTCTCATTGTTCTGGGATGGAAAAAAAAAAAGAATGCATTCTTTTATCCTACAAACAAACAAGTAATTATCCCAAATCCTGCAATAGCGTTATGACAAATGGTAGTTTTCCTGACTGTTCCTGTAGGATTCTGCAGTGCTTTCATAAGGCTGGCCAGTCACAGTTCTGGAATGGGCTGTGAGCAATATGCAGTCAACATTAAGTGAGATGGCACAGTATATGCCAGCTCTCCTTGGGATATTTCTCTCTGGCTATCTGTAGAACTTGTAATATCCAGCGATAGCTGAAGGTCACAGCAGAGTTTCTGTGCTGAAATACAAAACAGCATTCCAAACACATCTTCTGTGGCCAGGCAAGAAACTGCTTATGGTTTATTTTCCCTCCCCCAACTCTGCAGCTGACATCCAGCATTAGTTATTGTTTATTTTTGTCTTGTTCCTGGTTCTAAAGGTTTCCCTTATGGCCCTGGCTTATGTGAACTTTCAGATATCACTTGGGGCTTCTCTGCCTCATCCCCTCTGATGTAGCCAGTTCCCTTGTGAAGGTAGGCTTCCCCAGCTGAAGATCTGTGCCGCTCTCCTGTGGCATTCTGTGCAGCCATTTGGAGTCCCAGATGTAGGAAATGAAATAATCCACGCTCATACAGTCATGAAAGTGCCCATCTGGCACACAGGAACATCACGCATTGGAAGCACACAAGCGTGAGCTCACTTTTGTTATGGCATTTCATAAACAGAGATGCAGCGAGCCAGCAAGTAAGGTCCTTTGGATAATAACAATCATTTCCACCACACATTGTGTTTAAAAAATAGGGGAAGAAAAATCAAGACAAACTGAAAAGATTTGCTCTGAGGCTTCTGAAGAGAAATTTATACTTATAAACGTGTTTGGGTTTTTTTTGTTTTTTTTTTTTTGTTTTGTTTTGTTTTTTTGTTTTGTTTTGTTTTTTTTCCCAGTGGCCTGCTGTACTTACATCTTCTTGGCTCTCTCCACTCTCTCTGTAGATGTAAGACAATGGTGACAGCTGAAATGTTGCCAGTTAACTCTTAGTTACCTCTGCAAGCTCTTCTTCCTCACTGCTCTGTTAAAGAAAGGAAATATTAGCTCATACTTACAGAACTGAGTTCTATAAAAACAAATTGCATGTAACCGCTTTCTTATCACTACATAAAACTCACAAAAACAGTCTAATAAATGACCTCACCACTCAATTTTGAAGTATACAAATTAAAGACAGCAACGGATAAGCCAAGAGAGATTAATGTACAGTGTGTGCCTGTGTGTGTGTGTTTGCATGCCTCTATGAGGATATACCCATATGCTGTTGACATTCAACCTCTGGAATTATAATTAGGGGAAAAGGCAGATGTGTAAATTCATCTTGTTGGGCAGTGAATATATGCTGCACCAGTCCCTGATTAACTCAGGACTTGAACACTATTTACTCCAAAACGCAAGGTTTCTGCTGGGATATGTTGGCTAATAAAGGGGTGGAATATGAGGAAACAATGAACAGCCTGAAATGATGGACTAAGTTCAATACCAGTAAGGAAAAAGCAAGGTTATTTATATTATCCCAGCTTTGTAAAGTAATTGAAAAAAGACACCCTAGGCATTTTGTTGGATGTCATTGCATGCTGTAAAAAAAAAAGCTTGGGATGTACTAAAAATCCCCACGATTAACCCTTCTGACAGGGCTGAATCTTCACAGGGCTCCTCAAAGGGGTGAAATTTTTAAGGCCAAGAATAGAGAGGCTTATCAGGTCTCCTGAACAATTGCAGAAAAATCATGCCTGGTCCAAAGTGAGGGCTCAGGCACACAACTCCATGGTTTATGAACATTATAAATTATGGATAATAGTAAGAGAAAATAGCCTCTGCATTTTACATGAGTCCTTTTTGTATTGTATTTGGCAAACAGTATCCAGTCCAGTATACGTTAAATACTAAGTGCTAAGTTGGGAAAACAATGAGATGTTTGTAAATACGACAGACCATTACAATATACTGCTTCTCATTTGAAAAGTCATTTGTGCAAGAAATGATTATTGACCCATAATATGTAAATGATTGAAATGCAGAAATTAATATTTGGGTCAACTCATGTATTTTTCAACCATGAAATGAAAATCTCAGTATTCACATTCCAATTCATACATGAAAGCATTACAGAGCTATTACTTGGCTATTGTATTAATTTATTATTGTCTTAGTTAATGACATTCAGAGTTATATCTCTACTTTCAAACCGAGGAAAGGCGTTGCTATGCCACAGTAATGTTTCAGCCCAGGAATGTCCCTTTTTCTGGACTTTTCTTGCCCTGGTGACCATAAACCAAATCCACAGTAGATGGAATCAAATAAGCAGCACTGCTTGCTCCAAGGAGAGTTTGGTCCTAACACACCTTAAATCTTGTACGTGGAGGACTAGCTGCTACACTGCAGCTCCTCTGACTGTTCCCACAGGGCTTGATTCCCACCTCTTTCATGAGTTTTACACCACTGTAATGTTGATTATTTACTGCAGTCATTTCAGGAGCAAAATCAGCACAGAATTGGTACATTTAACACAGTTGTCTTTTAGTTTCTTATGACAGAGACTCCTTTTTAACTGAACCACAGCTTTCAGTGGCAATGGCAGTGTGAGGCTTCCAGTGGCACTGGTGGGGGCACGTTCCTCCTGATAGAGCCACAACAGCCCTGGCCCTTCAGCCCAAGGTGACACATCACAGCAAATTTACTGCTCAGGAGACATGCCAGGTTGTTAGTTCCAGAGGCTCACATGCTCTCTTTCTACCTAGGAGAATCTGAAGACCTGCAGCAACAGTTCAGCTTCAGGCCTTGCTTCATCATCCCTGAGGCAGCAGAACGTGGCCCCATGGTGAGATCCCACAAATGCCACTCAGTGCCAAGGTGCATGGCTGAGATGGTCAGTATGAGCCAAGCTGAAATCTATCATATGGTTGTCTCATGGGCTATTACCTACTACATTCAAATTCCACCAGTCACTGAACTTAGCTGGAGTGACTCAGCTTTAAGGTAAAAAATCCAAATAATTCATTAGTATCTTATAAACTGTGTGTTCCACATTCACGCTTTTTTATGGAATAGTAAACAATGCCTCTTTCTGCGTGCCATGGAGTACTGTATTACTTGATGTGTCTATCTCCTTAAAGGGATGCATAATTAAATAACAAATGAGTGCATGAGAGAAATCTATGTAGAATGATATTTGCAACAGACAGAATGAATGGAGAAGAAATGGGCAGAATAATTCAGGTAATACCCAAAAGCAAAGCATCACAAGTCAATCAGGATTAACCCATGAAACATGATGTGCTTCATGAAATGACTGGTATATTCTGAAGACCACAATGACTTCAGTGAGTTAAGCAGGGCTGTATTCTATCAAGATTGCTCCAGTGTTTCTACCCGTTATGCGCACACTGGGTCATGCCTATGAGAATAGATCTGATTTATTTTAGCTAAAATTCTGTACAATTATATTTGCATATATCTTACAGATAAAACATTTTTAAGTATTTTGAGTAGAAAAATTTTATATTTTACATACAAATTATTTTTAGCAGCTTTAAATGGCTCATTTTGTGGGTGACAGAGCTTTACTCACTTTTTAGATAAGGATGTCCCAGTGTAAGAGCATGCTTGGGTGGTGAAGAACGTGCGGCTACCACAAGACCATCTAGAATTGTGATGGAGATGATGCAGAGGTGGTAGCAGTGATCAGTGATGTAGCCACTGCTCCCATGGTATGAATAAGCAACTGCCCACACTGGCTAGCTGTATGGGAGGGTCAACATCCTCTTGGTCCTGCCCAATTAATCATCCTCTCGTTTTCTTAGTCTCTGGTGCAGAAGGCAGACCAGGTGACTAATTCTGGCAGCAGAGGCCCTGCTTCTTAAGAAGACCTTCCCTTGATAGAAGCATTATTTAGTTTTAATTTCCTTGTGGCCTATTCGTTTAATTGAAGCTAATGGCTAGCATGAATCATAGCATTAGGAGGTGAAAGCATGATTTGTACCAGTGATCTAAAGTAGATGGCGTGTCTACCAGGGGTAAGAACAGAGGGTGCAGGTTCCTGATGCTATGAGTCCAGGGAAAGAGCAGGAGAGGTACAGCCTCTCCTCTAAATCCAGTGCCTCCCAGCTGATCTGGACAGCAGGATCAGCTAGGGCGAGACCAAGGTGCAAGCGGAAGTACATACCCTATTTTGCAACAGGCTCTCATAAGTCTCTAACAGACAAGGTGACAAACAAAACACAGCCTTTGTTTAACTTTACTAGTATGAGTAAGCTAATTGGCGTCACTGCGCCTGTGTGTGTGCTTAAAAATTATGTTCATGTTAAAGTGCATTGGTGGCTCAGGGAATAATGGGGGTTAGCACCTTGCAGCTGCAGCCCCAGATGTAGGCCTTGCCCTGAACTTCTGCAAAGCTGGGGGGTGCTCTCAGGCCTGACTCTGCTCAGTTTGTGGCTGAACTGTCCTACACATGCTGCTGCCACCGCTCAATGCTGGGAATTGTTTAAGTCGTGAAGCAACACGTTCTACCAGGACAGCCAAAAACAACAACAGAATTAGCAGGAGCCAGTCCAGCTGACTCCAGGAGAAGCTACGGAGTTTCAAAATTAATCTTAAATTTACCTCTAATCCTGAAAGCAAAACTAATTGCAGAATGTAAGGCTCTCTGAACATGTTTGGGAGCTGGATTGGGTATTCCTTGGAAAAAAACACAGACACTTTAGATAAAGCCTCCATTTTAATTGTATCAATTCTGCCAATTAATGATAATGGAAGAGCAGGCCAATTAGCTAAATAGCTAATAGTTTTATCAAGCAGAGGCTGGCAATTTAAAGCAAACAAATTCTTTCTAATTTTATCCCCTTGCACACCAAGATGTTTAAAGGATAATGGGGGAACCAATAAAGGATATTGTTCAAATAGAGCTACATTTAAATCGCCTAATGGCTTTAAGAGTTTTACCCCAATTAACAAAGAAGAAACATGAACATCCAGCGACTTATAGCATAATATCTATAATCTTCATTAAAAATATATAAATACATATATATATATATACATACATTCTCCAACTAATGGCAGAATGGAAAATATCACTGACTTTCCCCTTAAAAATACTGATTTCTCCCAAAACAAAGGCTTCTCTGTAACAGCAGAAGTATCAGAGAAAAAGGATCCTCCTGCCAAAGCCCCAGTACATAAATCATCTTCAAACTATGGTCATTAGTTTAACATAACTGTGGATTTGAATAAAGGAGATTGACCTATCTAACATATTTAAGACTAAATCCTACTGCTACCTAAATCTGAACTAAGTTAAGGCTATTGAAGAGAATCAAAAGCCTTTTCAAAATCAATAGCCAGAACAAATTCCTCATGATCATAATTTTGAGGATAAAAAATCCATTAAAGTGATGTCTTTGATTGCTATTAATGAAGCAATCTGGAATAAATCCAGATTGATCCATATGGATAATCGAATCTCTCATTTTCTCACATTTCAAAGGACTCAGATTTAGGCTTGATTTACATGACAGTGATAAGCAAAAGCATCCCTTGGACATCTCCTTTCCCTTGGATACTGGGCTGCTCAACCTGGGCAATGGATGTCATGGTCTCTAAAGGGAGCTACAGGAGCAATGCTCTCAATGCACAGAGAATGCAGAGCTCAAATAAAATAGCTACCAGCCTTCCCCACAAATCCCAAATACCTCTCCTTTGCTGCAGGTCTCTTGGAGGCTACTGAAGGCTGTTGACACCACTGAAGTGCTGTTGTAGGCTGGAGGAGAGTGCTAGGGAGGAGAGATCAGCAGAGTTAAGCCAACAGTCTGGCCTGTGCTGAGGAAACTGGGGTCTATGGGAGCTTCTACTGCATGGTACATGCAGGTCCCTCTCCTGCAGTTTCCTTTGCTCCAGCAACTCATGCTGAGCTGCTCCAGAGCCTGCAAGGTAGAAGAGGCATTTACCTTGGAGGCTCACAGTGGCTTTTTTTTTTTCTGCAACAGTCTGTTAATTATCTGGCACAAATATGCACCCTCCATCCCTCCCTCTGAAATGCTTGGCACCCTTACTGCCCTGCCAGGCTCAAGCAGAGCTTGGGATGTCACCCATGGGGCAGATGTAGTCTCCAGGAAAACTCCTGCTAAAAAACTTTGGCCAGAACAAAGCCAACTCTTTCTGGGGAGGTGGAAGGACTTTTTCCTTTATTGTTATGTTCCTTATTGTTATGTCACCAATTCCACAGTTAAACAGTAGGAGAGTTAGGCTTCTCTCCTGCTTTTTGGACATAATGCCAGCGTCCCAGAGGGAACAGTCCTGCTCAGCCCTTGAGCAGTAGCCAGGTGACCCTGGGCTGGAGTGGCTGCAGAAACAGCTCCACTCCTCCCCGTGTCCTCCACCAATACCACTGCTCTTCTCTTCTGCTGCAGTCTTCCCTGCCGAGCACCTCTAGCACCTCCTTCATCAATACCAGTTTTATGGCCTCTGGCAGGTATGTCCTAACCACTCTTTCCACCTACTAGCAGTGCCTCTCAGCTCCACACCCTGCTGCCTGCCAGGCCACCAAGATGAGCCTGCCTGTCTTCCTCCTGCTTCTCAACTTCTCCCACCTGGCTTCTCTTTGCCTTGGTGCCTCAATTTCTCCTTGCAAGAACTTGAAGAGTTGTGGAGTGGCTGAAAAATTTGCTGATCATTCCAGCAACAGATTTCAAAACTTTTCAGCAAAAAAAACCACTTATGCTAGAACAGAAGACAGTTTCCATTCATGACTTTGCTTTTTTGCTGCCCCTTTAGGGCAGATGCCCACTTCCCTCACCTCATCTTTCCCTAATGCCAGAGATGCGTGAGTACTGCAAACTGTCACATCCAACAAAATGCTCCTGACCACTAGTTCCCAAGCAACAATCAATCTGCTTTGGTTGGAGTTCAATAAAGGACAACGGTTGCTCCAAAAGTAATGCCTCTTGTTTTATTATGTTGGCCAGATATAAACAAATATTTAGAAGGCTCACCTGTCTGTAAGGAATAGTTACAAACAGAAACATCTGCACCTCCAACAGCTGAAATTATATATAGCATCTTTCATTCCAACTTCACAACCATCTGATATGCTCATTTCTCTGATCCCTTTTCTGCATTTAGACACCACTAAAGCCTATGCAACTCTGAGTTGGCATCTGCTATAGTGCTTCTTCTACTGTGTTGGCAAATTAAGTGAATCCATGTCTCAGAAGTGACTCTTTGTAAAAATGTTCCCTTAGATTACCAGAGTCAATGTAAACTGCTGCTTTTCCATATGAATATCCATGAGCAGGTATGATGGAAGCTGTCTCCTTTCTATCTTAACTAGAAATGATGTAAACATAATAACAAGACCAAGCATACTAGGTTGAACAGAGATCCAACTATTACAATATTTTATATTTGGCACTTACCTGTAGTGGATGCTCGGAAGTGGAAATACAAGAACAGGTCAAAGGCTGCTGATTCACAGCTGGTGTGTTAGCTCCCAGCAATTTGAGGCTTAGGCAATCTCTAGTGTGAGTTTGTCTGGACCTTCTGGTAGCTGCTGGCATTACCAAAATCTTCAAGCTAGTCTGAAGGCCAACTGCTGACAAATCTTTAGAACATACGTGAAGATTTCCTCCTCCCCTTCTCCCAGCACTTTGTAGTGGCTTGAAATGATACCTGAAAATCATCGGAATGGTTCACATTTGTTCTTTGTGCAAAGCACTGAATGGATTTTCTCAAATCCTTTAATGGGCTTGAACCTGAGCAGTGAAAGCAGACACTTTACTGAAAACTTTCTGGAACTTGTGCCACCCCAGTATCCCTGGAAATATCTGTGAAACATTTAGAGGATTGTTAGGCAAAGCATTCAAGGAACCTGAACCAGCGCTGGCAATATTTACTGGTGATGAGAGAAATTAAGTATTTACTACCAACACTTGGCCTTGTGGACTGGTGTTCATAGGAGTAGATATGCTAAAATCTGGCATTCATAGGCTGGCTAAGAAATTGTGAAGCAGGCTCCAGGATGTGGGGCCTAAAGCTTGCCAGTCCAAACCCAGCCCTGCCAGGTGACAGTCTACAATGACCACTGAGCAGCTCCTGTGCAGGCTCTCTCACCAAACTTAAGAGATATCCTTAAGATAAATATTTGTCAGATTCTATAAGAGAATTTGACTTAGAAATTGAAGTGTCTAGTACCTGGATAAAAGCAGTACATGAGATGGAAGGAGCAAAAGAGCAGGGAATGGGGCAGGGAATGGGAGCAATTGGGATGGAGCAATTCAGCTAGCTGAGCCTGCCTGTCATGGCCCTTACACAAGAAGAACTCTTATCATGTACTAATGCTATCAAAAGTAAGTTTTCTTTGCAGCCAGTTGGACTAAAAGAAATGATAAGGAAAGTTTTCTGGCCAATGTTATTAGAAGTCACTACTAGCACTAGAGGACAACATAACAAATCTCATTCACAGCATTATATTTAAATACTTCTGTCACTAGTAAGCTCAGGGACACAAACTGAAAATTATAAATGCAATTATGAATTCCATTAGCTTTTTTTGAAACCAAAGGAAATTTACTACCAAAGGAGAACAAATTCTGCTCCTAGTTACAGTGATGTAATGCCAGGAAAGCTGACAAAATAGTACTAACTCATGTAAGGAAAGAATTTGCTCCCAGCTCCTGGAACGCATGCAAGGCTGTGCTGAACAGATACAGCTATCTCACTATATTGAGGAAGAGCAAGAGAAAGACTTCTAATGATTAAAAAGAAACCCAAACACATACCTTATTTTTATAAGTAAATGTGTTACCTGAAGAATAGTTGCAAACACACTCTCATTTGCATAGGATTTGGTATACATCTGTGCTCTTCAACAGATTATTCCAAACCCTGAGTATTTCTTATAATTAATGTCAATATGCTTGGCTTATTTGTTACAAAAGAAAAGTGTTTCTAATTAGCTTTTTCTGATGTGCAAAACGTCAGTATTTTTTTCCTATGGTTTTCCAAATCAGGTTCTTTTTAAATTCCTGCACAGAAAGACAGTGTGAGGCTTGTGTACCACTTCAGTCTTATTCTGAAGACAGTTTGAATTGCATGTGATAACTAGGCCTTAGGCTGGCCCTCAACTGGGGTGAGGTTCACCTAGGAATGCTAGGAGTTCAAATAACGTAAACTGGACTTGTGGAAAGTCAAGCATTTCAATTTCCTGTTAAATTCAATCATTAGTCTGCATATTTCCATTCATTATAGTGACACATACAATTTCCTTTTGATCTGAAGCAACCCTACTTGCCTTCACAGAACTTTTGAAGAGCTTTTGGAAAGAACAAAACCTTCACAACAATGACATTCAGAGGATTATCACAACAGGCCAGGGACACAAGTTAAATCTCAAGCAGTAAGCGAGAGTGCAACTGTGGTGAGCTGCCCAGATGCAGCAATAAAGAGGGTCAAAGTGAGCCCTTTTTTTTTCTTTTCTTTTTTTTTTTTTTTTTTCCAACCAGTTAATCCTACAGAAAGGGCAGATGAATTAAGAAGTCTTTGCCAAGCCAAAGTACTGGTCCTATCAGCTGCAAGTAGCAGGAGATTGGAAAGTTGAACATACACACTCCCATGTCTTATCATTTACATCTTTTATTTTTCCTGGGAGAAGCTCAGAACTATTTATACATTTAAGTAAAACCACCATGCAAGAATGACCAGATGCCAACTGGAAGCAGTGAGAATATTTTCCCTTTACTTTGGGTCTTGGACTAAGCTCTAAATGAGATCAGTGCTAGACCTGATTATTGGAGGCATACAGGAAGGGAAACTTTGCTTCTCTATTAAATTGGACAACCAAAGTGCTTTACTGAGTGAAATAAGATGTGAGAGTCCATGACATGTTCAGGTCATTTTTCTTTTCCATACTCGTCTCATTTAACAGAAAGAAGTTAATTTCCCATATCACATGGCCTTTCATTCTGAGCAATAAACATAGTATCTTCTTTAGAAACATGAAGCCCCCCCACTTTATAGCCTTGGCGTTGTTGGTTGATCAGTGAATTCAAACAAGAACAGCAGATTCCTAAAACTTTGGCCAAAATTACATCTTAAGCAATTTTTGGCTTCTTCAGTGAGCCAATACTATTGTGGAAACCTGGAAGCAGCAGTCAGGCCTTTGACGATTTATTTAGTAGGAGTCATCTAGTAGCTAATTGTCTGCAATTTTTTACCGCATTCATGTGCAGTGCTGACTCTTCTGGGTTTTCTTCTCAAGCTTCTTTGAGATGTATGTTACATTTCCAGACAGCAGTTCAACTTTATCACAAATATTTTTCTGAACTTGCCAAACCACATCGAAGATCTTCAGACTCAAAAGTAAAAGATAAAATCATCCTCACAGGGCACCTCACCTTTTTCCACCCAGGCACATGGAAAAAACCCAGCTTTAGGCTCCAGTATTTTACATTTCTACTGAGTAAGAGCCCAGTCATTTTAATTTGCTGTTAGAATTTTCACCTTTCCATTCTCTTCTTGAATTTTTCACTGTGAATCTACACAAAAAGAGAGAAGTGCTGACCCATGTAAAAGAACAATCCTCCTTATCTTTCCATACTGTAGAACACCACCACTTAGCCACTTAGTGCTGGCCCCAGTGAAGTGCGTGCCCGTCAATGACCACAGAGGCACCATAGGAAGGATGAGTGACAACCAGGTGGGTGTTGGGGAGTGTTGGCCATGAGTACAGAAGATTTTTGCACTACATTGGCAAAAAATCTTAGCACAGGTCATAGGCAACTAAAACGCTCAGTACATTTTATGACTGTAACCTAGATCTTCTTGGGTAAGTCCAAAGATGAATCTGATTCATTATATATTATGTTTCCACCATGGTTTAAGGACGGCATTGATGTCTATTAAATCATAGAAATAATATAATTTCCACTCAGATTTCTGCTTAATCTCACATGATTTTTCATGAGATAGAAAGTTCTTCCAGTACATTTTCCGCAATTGCTTACTCCTGTGCAGGATGCAGCAACTGTCACACGTCCATTTTGGGGTGGCTTCCTGCCACAACTGGTTCCAATCTCCTATTTATATATTTATGAAGAAGTCCCCTGGGAGATGGAATACACCCTATTTGGATATAATTATCATCATAATTTACTAAGACTAATGCCAGCGGGAAGATATTCTTTTTAAAAAAGATAAGTCCTATTTTCTTAATAAAGCCATTGCTTAAATGTAAATTACAGTACCCAGCCAGGGGATATGCTGTGTAATTTTATAACACTGTGTCTAGATGAGTGTTGGCATTCTACCTACATTCTTACCACACCCAGGAATTCTGGTATTGCACAATTACACACATCCTGTTGACTAATTACATAATAATTAGTATTTTTAATATTCAAATATGCACTCAACTTGGTTATGCAAGACTTTGTGTCACTGCAAATTAAAACCAAAACATAACAAACGTGTAGTAAAAAGCGCTGTTTAGATAGCTTACTGCGAATGGACTTATCTTTCAGCAGACAACACAAAATAATTACTACCTCATACATTCTAAACACTTTCAGCAGGTCCTCCCTTCTGCACTCTTACTTTGGGTAATACACCTGCTTTATAAATCTGTTAAAGTAATTTTGCATTCAAAACAGAATTTCTGTTGTCTGCCTACTTCTGAGTTATGATCACCTATAGAACCAGAGATAATTTTCTAGCTGAAAAAGTACTACGAGGTGCCTGGCAAAAGCAGACTGTTTTTTACAATGGCAATTCTGGAAGGAATCTGGAAAATTCAATTTAGGCCAGCAGCTACCTGAAAATTATCAGAAATACTATTGTTTCAAAAAAGCACTACTGACTGATGAGCCTGAGCCATTAGGCTGTGGAACTGATGTTCAACAAGCCTGGGTGGAATGTCTTGATCTGGGCTCATGGTCACAAAGTCTGGATCACTATTTGGAGTTTGAGACTTTAGATCACAGACGTATTTTTGCAATAATTTCTTAAAAGATGTACCCAAAACATTGTGCAATGCAAATTCTAAACTTGGTATATCGAAATTCATAGAACAGAGCACAGAGTAGAGGCCCAGCCCTAGGTCTCACCCAGGTTTGTACATGGACTGTACATGATGCTTCCATAGCCTCTGGTCTGCCCTTATTAGTTTCTGCAGAGTCCCCAGTTTGCACACAGACCGTTATGGCAGAAAGAGTAGGTAACGTGGACTGTTTCCCTCTTCAACTATACATAGGCAAAACAGTAAAAAGCAACAAACACTTTGTGAACAACTTTTTTTCCTCTCTTAGTGAATCTGAATTTTAGCTTTCCAGTTACTGTGCCTGCAAGTGATATTTCAAGGCACTGAGGATAAATCAATGCCCGGGGGCTCCTTTTTAGACTGTTTATCTTTTCATGGGGCAAGAGGTTACAGAGTAAGACCAACTTCCTTACTGAAGAACAATTTCTTGCTGCCCTTATAGGTTAAAAATTGGCATTTCAGTCTAAACTCTTGCCCTTGACAGGTAGTTACTTTTTATCCAACCAGCAACTGTCAGAAAACAAAGAGGATCTGTTTGGAAGGAGTAGGATGTGGGACTGCTGTGAGGAGCGATACTGCTCAGCCCGAGGTGCATGTAAAGTATCTTCACAACTGTCTTTTCCTGAGAGCTTCAGAAGCCCCACTTCTCCACCCCATAGAACAGGAATAAGGCCACTGCACTTCTCTACATCTGGAGAACATTTAAAAAGAGGTCAGTTTTTGAAGTTACAACTGGGGTTTATTGTTACTTCTAGAGGCTCATGTTGCTTTCTTACCTGGCGTTCTTCGTCTAGGACTCTGGCAGACGAGAAGCTTTTGAGGGGCAAGGTGTCTGTAGCCATATACCTCTATCACCACTGATAAGCATGTGGCAACCTCATTTCACACTGAGAACCACTTCAGAACAACTGCTTGAGATGCTGTTATTAAATCATGAAGTCTCAATTGCCATCATTTGTCAAATTCCTCTTTTCTCTTCTTTTCTAAAAAAAAACCAAAAAACAACCAAAAAAACACAAAACAAAACACAAAGCCACAATGAACTTCCATTCTTTGCTATTTTCCCCCACCAGAAATGTCGTGACTCATTTGCATATATAATGAACAGTATTTGATTACTGATAATAATCCAGAACAAAAAATTGCACCTGGCCTGAAACACAAGGCCAACTTGCTTCCTGATGTGATTTTAAATGGCTGAGATATTAAAACACTGAAAAACGGGGTTTATAATGGAAATACTGACAGACAATTAACTATAGAGATGCTGCTCTAATAAATGGAATAGCCCGTCGTAATCTCTAGTTCATAAATATGCAAATACAAGGCAGAGGATTTGCTCCAAAGGATGTCTCTATAATTTTAACTGACCTTTACTGATACTAAATGAGCCTGTTGCTTCTGTTTTTAAGCACTAAATAGAAAGTACAGGGAATCCAGTCTCTTACATCCAGCACCATTCATCTCCCATCAGCACCAATAGCAAAATCCTCAGTGCCTTCAACAGTAAAAAAATCTGGTCCCAGAACACACAGAAAGCAGGATATCTGGCATTTAACTGAACTCTTGACTGTACTTGATTTTAATTCTGTTCTCATCTGTGTTAATTATTATTATATTAATTCTTCTGTTTGGGAAATTAAGCACACGTTCGCCCCATGTGTCAAAGAGCTTGACCTGCCAAAATGCACTCACCCGCTCAGTGATAAACAGGCCATCAACACAATGAAATAAATGTTGAATTTTATCCAGTTTCCTGTTCTGGACCAAATGGAGGCAAATCCACTGACTTAATATTTAATAACCTAAATGTAATTTCTTTTTTGTGCCTCACATTGCAGAGTAAAGAATTGGATGGCTAGCAGTTTTGCAGATTCCCAACCCCTAATTATTTTAAGCTATTCATCCTGGTATCTGTCCATTGATGCTCAGCCAAATTGCCAGCAGGGGAGAGATCTGTCCAATCCAGGAGCTAAATGAGTCACTGAGAGTCAATCTGTTTTTTTCCCTCGCTGCTGGGATTTCCTTGGGTCCTGGCCTCTCTCTGCTCCAATCACACACACAGCTCCAGGCGTGGGTCCTCTTTGGCTTCAGCTGCCTCCTGTCTCTCTGTCTGCTCTGCTCATCACAGCTGTTGATGGGTTCTTGCCGGCTGGCCACCGAAGACCAATACTTCCATCACAATGCTTGTACAGCTCTTGCTCTGGAGGAAAATGAAGACATCTTGGCCTTGTTGAATTTGCTGCTGAAGTAATACATCAGGTATCTAGATGGAAAGCAAACCACATGAATAAATTGTGTCATCTGGGCTAGATACTAATTTATTTGCCTTAAGTTCTGGGAACAATATTTGCACTTTTCCAGAGAACTCAGTTAAGTGTCATAGAAACTGAATACTAATATGATTTTTGCAGCATGGAAAACAAATATGAAGCAAAAAAAAAAAAAAAAATTGACTCATCAGAAATATTAGCTACTCAGTATTAAAATATCTGACAATGCCGCAAATACAATTTTATAAACAGAAACATTTAGAGTTGAACTATTCACTGAAAAGCAAATTCCTCGCTTGCTCCCTTTTAGGGTCAGGATTCAATTACAAAAAATATGCAGCAGACTTAAGGACTGCATGTAAGATTAAGATAACTGGTATTTCATGGTAAATGATTAAATTAGCTGACACAGTTTTATCCTGAACTTTGCCATTAAAACTGACATTTTTGTGCCAAGCAGACTGTAGGCTGCTGGTAATCTAAACTGCCTTTCTTCTTCTAAAGACTCTAAATAGCTAAAGTACTCTTGTTCTTTACCCTATTTGCAAATGTGTGGAAAATATATCTACATCATAACAAGATGAACTAAGCATGGGAGCAGAGGACTTAATTTTTCCTCATCTATCACACAAATACCTTAAGAAAACAGCAAGGAAGCTTCAAATGCCCAGATTCAGCTCTGCATCATGCACTTTAATCAAGTCGTTTATGTGACTCTATAGAGATGAGAACATGCTGTCCTCCTCACGGTGAGTAAAAATAGAGAAATGACAGAAGCATTTTAGTAAAAGTTTAATTATTCCTAGTATACAATTCTAAACCACTCTATGTTTTATTCCTCTTCTTTTCAGGCTTGCTTGTTTACGCAAAGAGAGTTATGAGAATAATTTTGGTAGAAAACAGTTTATGACTGGTTGGATGAAGCACTGCCAGAGCTGGTGTTTGCAGTCCCTTTCCCTCAGCTGAGCTAGCTGGGAAGGAGCAACTCATTCCATTGTGAAGATATGCAGCCTCCAAAGCAAAGCACAGGCAAGGCCTGACTGCTCAGAGATGGACTGTGAAGGAATTGAATCTTCTGAGCATTGCACTGAGTGTCTTCCAGAGGTGGGTGGGAAGCAAAGCCACCAAAGAGGCACTGCAGGAAAGAGAAGAGGAGGCAGGATAAGCAGACAGCACATCCCCACAAGAAGCTAAGGGTGAGCATAAGGAATGAGCTGTGGCTGAAGAAAATGTCACAGGCAACAGGGTAAAATTATTCTGGTTGTTTGACTTGATCAGGGGTCAGAAAAGTTGAACTTTGCCCCTTTTATTTATTTATTTGTTGCAAAAAAGTAGTATGTCTCTCTGTATGTATCTCACTGCATCTTCTCCTCATAAATAGAATAACCTAGAATATCTTGATTTTTTAGCTAACCAGAAATTTCAAAAGAAATAGCTAAAAAGGCAAAACCACGGATATTGGTCCAGAACAGTGGAGCAGCACATCTAGCCTCCCACACAGAAGAGGCTTATATGTTTTTGGAAATCATGCAATAGCAAAGGCTATCATTATTGTAAAATAATCTATCTGAACAGGACACTTAATTTACCACTCATAGGCTTAAACAGTGGAAGTTCCATGAAGAAGTCATGTATGCATCACATTTACCTCTTTATGTGCATTGGCACAAAGATAAAAACACTGATTATACAAGTTGGATTATACAATCTGTATTTTAGCATTTAGTAACCAAGGTCTTTGCTGAGACAGGTACTAAAAGTGTGGCAGACACCAAAGAAATGTTTTACATTCCAGCAGAGAATTTGATCCTACAATCTTCACACAGACTTATCAGAAGCGTGTGCATAACAGGAACGTTATGGCAATGTTTCTAGATTCCTTGCTAGCCACAGCTGGGCAAGACTTTGGACTCCTTTTCACATCTTGGATCTTCTGGCAGTTTTAATAAAGAAGATGAAACACAGCTTTTTGCACAGCACCTTCCTCAGGAGATAGAAATTGCAGTTATATAACATTCAAGCAGTCACACCACTATCATCAAAAGGTGACTTTCAGTGAAACGAGATGGCTGTGAAGACAGCTTCTTTGTTTGAGAACTCGTGGAAATGCTGAACAATGAAACACAATTTGATTATCAAAAAATCAAACCAGTATGAAAATTTCGCCAACTGTGTTATTCAGTTCAAACTTCTTAGCTCTCCTGTATCATTTCTTGGTTCTTACATGTTGTGAAAGAGACATAACTACTTTTACTTTAAAATTTGAAAACCCTTCACATCAGAGGTTATATGAATCATTTAGTCTTTTCTATTCCAAAATGTTTCACTGATCATTCATTGTTAACTGAGTAAAACGAAGATAGCTATGATGGATGAAAATTTATCTCAAAGTATTAGAAAGAATATGAAAATATCTTGTTCATAAGTACTAACATTTAGATAACATAAGAGAGTCCAACCCCAGTTTTTTCACTGTCACATTCCATATGGCTCTTAATAACTCATTATTACCTTTTTTGCTGCTCCTAGGCACTGATGGTTTCAACCTGGTCTGCCATTGAGCAGAAATGCATTCCAACAGGAGAACAGTGAAAGGACTGGATGTTGACAGACAGGAAGCCTGCTGATATTAGAGATTAGGACCCAACTCATGTCCAGATTTTTTTTAGCAATATATGTGCTCTAAAAGTTCCACTAAAATTTATTTTCTCCTCTTGATGAGAACACTCAGATTAGAGAAGAAGAAACCTGTTGCCCTTTCTAGATCTGAGAGTAAGGTCTCCTCAGTAACAGAGTAACTTGTGCTTTGTGCACAAGGATTTGTGTACAGAACTTGGAGGTACCATAACAAAATAGTCATTTTCAAGCGGCTTGTCACAGAAATGAGACAGAGCCTGGAGAGGAACCTTGCTGACATAGAAAAGGTAAGAATCTAGGCTACCTTATTTCATGAGTGAAAATCCTGGATACGTCTTACTCCTTGTTATGTGCCCTTT
Source organism: Centrocercus urophasianus (assembly GCF_019232065.1). NCBI lineage: Eukaryota > Metazoa > Chordata > Aves > Galliformes > Phasianidae > Centrocercus > Centrocercus urophasianus. The sequence continues at coordinate 15,122,963 of NW_024884733.1, read as the reverse complement.
CATACAGAAAGAACAGGACTGGATTGAAGTTAGTAGGGCTGCTTGATATGTATTGCACAACTGAATATATTTCAAGTTTTCATGATATTTTACTCGTTTGCCTCTTAAAATGTTTCTTTGGTTTTGGTTGTTTCATTGCTGCCCTCTTCACCTCAGGTTCTCCAGGGTGGCAGGTCAGCCTGTGGATGAGGGAAGTAGACAGAGACAGAAGTTGTGTAAAGCTGGTCGTGGACTTAATAAGGGCTTGATTCCGTACCAGCGAAATCAACAGGAGTTTGGCTCATGTTTGCAATGGGAGGTGGATCAACGCTTTATGCCAGCTGTTCCCTGTTGGGTAGGGATAATCCCTTTGAAACAAAATATTTAACTTGTTCTCACTCTGTTGATGTAAGAAGGCTTCTCGTGATAATGCTTTCATGAGAATTAAAAGGTGTGTCCCATTTTTAATGTCAAATACCTCATTCCTCTAGTATACATTTGCCAGTTCACCAAAAACAAACAAACAAACAAACGAAAAAAACAACAAAAATCCACCAACCCAAGAAATGAGAAGTCTGCTATTAGCCACATGGGTTTATAAAAAGTGCTACAGCAATCTGAGGTGCAGGGTGTATCCTCTATTTGTTCTGCTTGCCATGATAATACTTGCAATTTCCTCAGCTGGAAGATGCAGCAAGGAGCCAGGTTAGTTCAAACATCTGCAACTGAGGTGGGACCCACGGGCAGATATAAAGCAGCCAAGGCCACTGTAGACAAATAAGATGACAGAAAAATAAACTACTAACTGTCATGAAGGGAGTCATGAAGAACAAAATGTGGGAACACTATCAGACAGACAGAGAAACAGGAGCTGAGGGAGGATAGTAACTATGATAAAGTCAGATGTGTGTCCCACAGTCTGGATCCAAGTATAGCATTTAGTCTCATTTACAACTGTATTTTCTTCCTGTTTTACTGAGGAAACGAGGCTCTGATGCTGCCCAGGTTGTGCCATAGATCAGCAGCACACTGTGGCTATTTCTAGCTTCTGCATATATCGAAGTTCACAGGCAGTGTGGAAGTGGAGCATATTTATCCCAGCCTTGGTTTGGTTCACTCCTCACCCCTCTGGCTGAGACCCATTTGGCTGGCAGACTTGGAACATAATGTCTGCTAAGTTTTATAAAGCAATTATTTAATTTGAAAAGTCTCTTTGACTGCATTCTAATAAGATTTCCACAAAATACGGAGTTCTCCACCTACTCTGGGGAACTTTTGTTTGCTCCAGAAACTACGACACTTTTCAAAAAGCTCTTTTTGAAAGACTTCGGGAGAAGAAGCTTCCAGAGACAGAGTTGTTTGGTCTGTCATCTGAGAACTGAGATTTCCACAGACTTACATCCTCCAGAAGCAGAAAATGTATGGAATTGTTTGAACTTAAAAAATTATGACACCTGTACAGAATGAAAGGAGGAATTGAGAGAGACAACAGCAAAGCCAGGAGCTGCATCTTGCACTCTGTTCCAAAGAACATTCTCCTTCAGATTCCTATGGCTCTCCCAGCCCTAATATTAAACATTTGGCCTTTTTGTCAAACACTATTTTAAATTATTAGGTTGGCTGATTAGTTACTAAATATACCATATGTAGTAAATAGGGAATTGTGTAGTCCAGTGCTACAGTCTCAGACCTTTCAGGTATTGCTCCCTTGACATTTAGAGTCAAAACACTGAGTCCCTTTATATCATCTTAAGCCACTTGGTAAACAAGGAGTTCATGGCATTTTCACACAGGGATGTTCTCCTTCCCTTACAGCACCCCCCCATCCCTAACTGATAGCTCTAGTGAAAGTGCTGTAAACACTGAGAAACCAGCTCACGCCAAACAACACAACTTAGACTACTGACTATAAATAAGTGCATTTATCTTTAAACTTCTGTAAACTGGTCCTTTTCAATTGTCTCTGCCATGTTCCTCTCTCCCACATGAGCTCTTCCACTCATCTTCCTTCCTCCCCAGCACAAATCAGCACACCCTGCACTGGAAGCAGACTAATGTATTTGCTTTTTCACCTCTACTTCCATACCTCAGTTTGGGAAATCCTGCTGTAAAACTAACCTCCCTCATACATCCCACTTAAAATATTTAAAAACACATGGCTACAAACAGTATGACAGACACCATGAACTACCAGGAAATATTTATAGTAATATCAGAAAGTAAAAAAAAAAAAAAAAAAAAAAAAAATCAAACTTTTTCCTGGATCTTAGAATGGTTTTAATAGAAATAGAAAAAAAATAGTGCAGAAATAGTCCTGTTTGGAGGAAAAGCTGCCTGAAGAAGGAAAAAAAAAAAGACCTTATTAATAAACACAGTGGAACATACTTAGAAGAGCACCCCATGTAATCCATGTAACTTATTTTATAGTATAAAACTGAGGTGGGACATAGCAGAGAAACTGTTGATTTGGATAACTGATTTCTTGCTTCCAACTAATAACAGAACTGCTTCATTCTTCAGCAGATTGGAACTACTTCTGATCTCTGAAACATGAGACTGGTACAGCTCCAGACATTTCAGGAGGATCACCTGCTTTAAACCACAGTGACAGTTGAAGCTGGCCTATTAGAGTACCTGATTTTATTAAATCTAAGTCCTTGCATAGAATTACTCTTTTTTTTTTTTTTAATTATTTTTATTATGAGATGATACTTTTTGCCCCAAGCAAAGCCTGAGGACTCACCCATTTATACAAGCAGAGGATGGACAGACTGGAGCACAGGACTGGGCCTCAGATATGCAGAGCTGGAATTGTATTTTCTTTGATTATGCATTAGTGTGATGGAGGCAGCCTATGCACAAACCAGATAACACTACTCTTTCTTCCTGCAGGAAGTTTAATTTCTTGCTAATTAAAATGGGTGTATTTGAGTATGACAAGAATTAGGAAAAAAAAAAACTTAGAAGTCCAGCACATCTAAAATCACACAACTAAATTGTTAATGAGCGATGAATCTTAGCTAGGAGAACCACCATTCTCCTATAGCTACTGTATGCTTTTGTTCTTAACAATAATAATAAAATATTACCGAGGCTGGAAATAATCCACTGCAGCTGAAGAATGGCTGTTTAGCAAACCACTATTTACTAAATAAACTACTGACATCCTGCTGTGATCCACTATCTGCCAAGCTGAGTTCCTCCTGTCTCCCTTTCTCCCAGATGCCATCCGTGTTCCTTACTTTACCTCTTGGCACGCATCAGGGCAGTGACAAGTGACAAGGCAAAGCTTAGGGCAGTTCACAATCATGGCTTACAACAACAACAACCTGCAAGAGTAGAAACGCAGCAGCTCAAAGTTTGCTCCCTAGGCATCATACATGAATTGCCAATCCCTGACAGTCACAGAGCAAGAAGGTTTGGTGCAGGATCTGCAATCCTATCTGCTAAGTGTTTCAGTACAGAAGTGCTGAAAGACCTGGACATTCATTCCTTGATTACAGGACACCTTAATGTTGGTACAATCAGTTTCTGGCCTTGTTCACCTCCTGTATAAACAGGTGCAGAAATGGACATGAAGAAGGAAAAGCAATTAACAAGAAAAGACAAAATAAAACAGTTATGCCATGCCTTAGATCTATTACAATTCTTTTTACTGCTGTCACTCCAATCCTTTTGTCTTAGTTTAGCTTTTAAGCTACTGACACAAAAAAGATCCAAAAAAAGGTGACATTTTTTGGACCACAGTAGGTTCACTTACACCATTTAAGAGCTGGGCTCAAGAAGTCCAGTCACTGTTTATGCCTCTACTGGCCTTGGTCCATTGGCTTTACTGATTACTAAATCTTTTTTGTTGAAGACAAAGAACTCTACATGACTGCAGTGCTACTTTGACCCTTGGAAGCTCTTCCAGGACTACAAGAGTACAGAGCAAAACAAAAAAGTAAAAGCTACCTTGATGTTAGCGCTAAATACAGAGAGCTATCTTTGTTGAAGGCCACTGTAATGCTTTGGACTGCACATACAAAAAAGCCATAGATACACAAAACAATTTCAAACACATGATGAAATTTGCCATCTTACCCACTTTGGTTCTCAATCAGTAACTTTGTTAAACTGTGTGGTTTACCAGAGAATTTCCAGAGAATCATCTGACCTGCATAACTGCCACTAGCTGTACCCATAAAGAGCCATTTCTAAAGCTGTATTAAATTGATGAGCTTTTCCCAGATAGGTGGAAGTTGGATAATGGAGCTTAATCACAAAGTTCCTAGCAGGAAGTCTGCAGCACAGCTGCAAAGAGTATGCCAAGGGTCCTGGCACCTAACTGCAGCAGGCCAGATCACCAAAACTCCCCCAGCTGAAAGCCATCTAATTAGTGAGATGTCAATCACAAAGTAGGACATAAAGTTAATTTCAAGACTTAGTGGACACCAGCCAATTATCTGTAGAAAATCATGTGATTCATTCTCAGAATTGGAATTAAAAAAATGCTGGATAAAAAAATAAATCAGTCATCTTATCTGAAGGACTGTTTTTCTCAGTGTACCCAAAGGCATCTGCTGACTCCCACAGGTAGCCTCAGTGCAAGATCTCTTTCTCTTGAGAGTGAGGGAACCATTCCACATTTGTAATTGTCTTTTAGCAGAAATCAAAATTTAGATTATTTCTCTAGAAGACTGTTTCTCAGTTACATCATTTTCAACTTTTGTTTTCATGTTGCTTGTTTTTCAAGCTGAATTTATCATTTGCGATCTATCTTATAGCCTTCCATAGTCAATCAAATCTGTGAATGTGTTTGTATTCTTCAATATTTCCCACGGAGTTTAAATGGTTTTAGTTGGTATGGAACAAACACACAACGCTAACTGATATAAACCCTCATGGCCTTTTGCCAAAACATATGTTGTTGCTGTCGTCCTGTTTTGGTTAACTATTTCTTCCATTACATCTAGCAGAAAGAACAAGACAGGCTACATTTGCTGAGAAGCAATTTTATCATATATCAGTCCAATGCAGTGGCTCTGCTTCCTCAGCTAGGACTGTTGGGATTGTCACCTCAACCAGCCTTGTTCCATCTGCCCACCTGTGCAAGAGTCATCATAGTCACTCCACTGCAGCCAGGATGTCTTGAGAAAACAGTCCTGCTGAACAAGTCTAATCTCCTTGGTCACAGATTTCTAATGATAATTAAAACACGTCCATTAAAAAAAAAAAAAAAAAAAAAGAACATACAAAATGCACAAAATGGACACTTAGGAAGTGTAAGGTGTTATAAATATAGACGCTGGTATTAACACAACGTGTTATATTCTGAAAAGAGAAGCATAGCAAACACACTTTTGAAAGAAAACAAAACTTTCGCATTTATCCACTGATGTTTCTAAGATATTTGTGCTCAGTCCAGCTCCTGTCAGCTTATCACAAGCTGCATATTTTTATTGCAATCTCCTGCACAGCATCACTCCAGCTCATCTGGTATTTGTTATGTGAAAACAAGATGGATTTCACTAATTTGCTTTGCCCCTATTCTGCAACAATCCCAGTATGTAGAACTCCCTTTCTTTCTGTTACATTGATAGGACAGTGGTGGTAAGTCAGTTTCAACATCTCAGTCACGCACCATCTCCTCTGTGTCAGTCCCTATGTTGTTCACTGGGATGCTTTATGTCTTGTCCACCAAATATCACAGCACTGAAAGGAGAAAGGTCAGATGGCCTTATTAGTAGTGCTCTATTTTGAAAAATCTCCCAGTAATGAATATGGGGCCTCTAGGACTTCCTGGTGATTATGAATGGCTGAAATGGCTGAGGCAGGTGAACTAACCTGATTCTGGAGTAATTAATTTATTTTCATTATTACAGCTCAAGGTACATGCAGGTGCACATTGTAATTTCAGTATGGTTTTCTCATCACCAAGGGCAGAAAAGAGCACAAAATCTAAACAATGCAATTATTTGCTTTTTAAATGGAAAATAAAGACTTTTCAAGACCAGATAACATATCTGGTTTTTAGCAAATCTTCATATGAACAAAAAATATATATCAACGATACTCTCCAAATAAATGGCTGGGCATTTAAGCTAAATCTTGTTTGGCACAGTGCAGGTGGGAACTCCAGATGGACGAAAGCCTGGGGGGAAAGGCATGTCGGCCTACAGAGTGATTGTTAATAGTGAACTGAGATTTTATATTTTCTCCCTCCACTCTGCATCTTTATCACTGAATTCTACCCTCTCCTTTCCACATAGGGGTCACATAATTTCACCTGTATTTCAATGGTTGATTAAACCAACTAAGAAATTAACTATTTGTCCTCCCGATCTCCTAGGGTAGGTCTCATTGCTAGGCCTCTGCAGTAAATCAGCTCTGCAAAATGTTCTTGTTCCACAGCTGTTAGGACTAAAACTGTTGAACTATATATGTATTCTTCCAATTATTCAGATTATACATTCTGATTACTGAAAGCAGGAATTTTACAAAAGCAGAAAATTTCTATCACTACATGGTTACAGGACTTCACACAGACCCACATACATACACACATTCTTTACCATAAGACTACTAATTCCGTATTTTAACACTGTGAACCAGACTGAAGTCCAGACATTGAGTCTACTTTCTGTTTGCTGTTACGTGTTACTTATACAGCAAAATGGTCGACAGGAGAGGAGAAACACTTTAAAGTGTTCTGACAATCTCTGTCAAGAAGATCCCATAGGCACAGACAAATGTTTCTTTTTTTCCTCCCAGGTCTTGCAGCTTAAAGTACCGAAGGGTTCATTGCTGTTCCCCTTCCTATTCAAAACCCATATGAAACCACTAGAGGATATTGTGAAATGGCATAGGCTACAATGTCTTCAATATCCTGATGACACCAAGCTCTGTGTCTCCTTTTCATTGAAGCCATATGTTACAGCTTCCTTGTGTCTAGCAGAGATAAGACATGGATGAAAGCCAGTTGGCTAGAGCTTTCTATAGATAAGATGAAGGTAATGTATGGGCCTGGCAAGGAAAATGGTTTTAAGTTGACAAAAATCTGCTTTCAAAGTTGAGGGAGATTCCCATTGTCAAAATACACAGGGGATTTACTGCCTCCTATCTTCTCTTGGATTCCCAGCTACAGAAGTGGCCCAAATCCCTTTGTCTCTTGCTTAACTTTACTCACTGGGTCCAGCTGACCAGTTTGTGTATTCAGAAAGTTGTCAGGCATACAAGGTCAACAAAGGCCCTGCTTCGTCTGTGTCATTACTTCCATATGTTTCCTGGCCTATTCATAAAGATGTTCAGTGACAAAGGCGCTACCCCTTCCCGACCTACTGCACTACACCATGGAATTCCAAAGGAATACTGAGTATTTCCTAATGATTAACAGACATCTTTCTTACTGCAACTGAAGCCTATTGGTACTCACTTTTCCCCAAGAATTTAAGAAGGGATTGTTTTCTTTTTCTTCATGTAGCTGAAGACCTCTTGCTTAGGTTAGACAACCGCAGATCATTCAATCTTACCTCACAGATCATTTTTTTAGATCCCTGATTATTCCTTTTGCTTTCTTCTCCAGCTGGACTATATTTCTTGAAATGCAAGCTCCAAAACTAGGTAATATTAAATCAAGTTACTTTTTAAGCTTCTGTTAGAAATAGGTAGGCAACAGCACTGTCTCTGCTTTAGACCCCTCCAGCATTTTTACTGGGTGGAGAATCTTTGCTTGCTATTTCTTCTGCAGTACAATAGCATACAGTCTAGCTGCACTCAGACCCAGCCCCCTCCTAGCAAAATTACTCTCATAAAGCACAAAGACAAACATTTCCACTAAACCCAGTAAATTCTATGTGCATTTTCCAAATTCACAACATTTTGGGTAATACCAAGTTCCTCAAAGATGTGCATGTTTTTTTCCTGCAACTCAGAGCTCTCCTCTTAAGTATTTAGCCTCTCTCCCATTACATCAGCTCTCTTTGACCTTAGTTAGTCCCACTGTTAAGTGGAACTTCTCTGCTATAAAGTATTCTGCCCTGATCCTCTCTTGTGTTCAAAGCTGCTGATTCTTCCAAAATCTCGAGTCTTTATTGCTACTTTTAAAACCTTTCCTTAGTCCTTGCAGATTTTTTCACTCTTTTGTTTTGTTTTCCAGAATTGGAGAAGCAGAGGGAATTAATTTTCTCAGCTCATTTGAATAGGTGATCATCAAAGTTAATAACCCACCACTGTTCCTTGACTGGCCGGTGTGGGACCTGGTCCTGTCAGTTCTATGATGCAGCCATTTTCTGAGCGCAGCTATAGATTAGATATAGACACACATACCCAGCAGCCACCACATTGGGCTGGTGAGAGAAATGGGTCCATCCCTGTCAGATGCAGATTTCATCATTTGCATATGTCTCATGTCTTTTATTTCCACAGTGCTATGCTATCACTACAGGACCATTCTGGAAGCACAGAAGGAGCCTTCTCAGAAGCTTTAACTGATACAGGATATGGCTGCTTACTTTATTACAGGGCAGAGAAGAATAAATTAAAAAGGACAAATTGCATGTGTTCTTCACACTTTGCATGAGCTGCCAAAAGCATGCTGGCCTGAGTACATTGATGCCTGGCTTTCTTCAAGAAAAGCGAATTAGGGACATTTTCACTAATTTGAGAAAAGTAACTCTGTAAGCAAAGCACTGCACCTCTTGATACAGCTCACCCCTGTGTCCTATAAAACTAGGGAACTTGGAGAACCAGAAACTCTGTGGCAAATAAATAAATGAAAGAATAAATGAAACTAATCTTATACAAGAATACGGAATATGACCAAACAAGAGCAATGCTGGTCACTTCTTAATTACTCTATCTGCCAAAGAGACAGGCAATATTTATGCAAATTATACAGTCTCCATGTAGCACAAAGAAGTTACTGTTCTTTCTCCCTCCCCCTAAATGAAATTTATGATCCTGCAATTTATTAAATCCTTCTCTCACATGTGGAAATAAAAAAAAAAAAAACAAAAAACCAACATACGCCAGAGGAGCACAAGAGGCACCCAGCTGAGGCAACCAGCGTGCCAAGGCTTCATGCACATACTGTGTTTAAAAAGGGGAAACAGATACATCAGAAAAAAAATCCTGATATTGTTGGTGTTCAGGTTAGGCTGCCCAGAGAGAGAACTAACATGTTCTTGAGTCACTGGTGGGGATTTTCAGTGGCTATAGCACCATTCATGGAGCTATTACCCCTCTCTGCAGTGTGAACAGCCAAGATCTCATGGCCTTCTGATTAGATCTAAGAGGAATGCTGTGGGACTGTTGTGTTTCATACCTTGGGATTACAAACTGCGCAGTGACCATCTCAGTACTGAACATTTAAATGCCTTTAGAATAAACAATAGCTCGGAAGAACTGCAGGCTTTATTATCTTCACCCTGGATTCTTTTTCAGTGTTTTAGGAAAAGAAGCATGTAAATTTGCAGACCTTGAGGTTTTCTACAGAAACTTGTGGTTAAAAAAGAAATGACAACAGACTCACACTGAAGGGATAAGGGCAGTATGGCTAACTGCAAAGAACAGCTGGCGTCTAGGCAATGTTACAGTCATTTTTCTACTTCCTTTCTGATGAACCAAAGACCTTATTTTGCTGGATACTGAATGCTGTAAAGTCCCATTAGACGTCTCAGGAAAGAACCTTAACATTTTTTTCAGGATCCATATCTGCACATATAACATGGCCTTTGAAGATGAAAGGATTTTTTTTCTTTGCCTCCATTTGTTGCTTTCTAGTTGACATGTTTCTATATGGACACTCAATCCCATATATCAGTTGTCTAATCAGAGACATAATAACATCCTCAATGATAAAACTCTGGAACATCTATGAAAGTCAGAAGTGTGAGGAACAGATCTCAGATGATGCAGATGCGGTCATTGCTGTATGATCAAGATAAGCAACATTGCAAGTTCATTTTTTGTATGCTAAATAAAATAAAAATGTCAATATTTACACATAACCTTCAAGGCTCTTACATTTGCAGCTCTTTAGTATTCAGTGCAGACCACATTTTCTTTAGTCCGTTACCAACAGCTTGGAAATTTAGTTAGAGGACGCAACCCAAATGTTCCTCCAAATGTTGTTTCCAAATGGTCATCTTGAAATATGCTGTTTAAAAGGATGAAACCTTTATGTGAAGATATAAGAGCCCATGCACAGAGCAATAAAAACTGCAGGGAAATCATCTGAAGATTAAAACCACTAATGATAAAGATATTACTGTTAGGCATAGTTTAATTTGTTGGTAACTAAATCACCAGAGGCTTTTACAGGCTGCTTGGAACCTAACTATTGTGTAATGCACATTCAACCTCTAAGTGTACAGTGACACAAACAAATAAAAGCAATCATAACAGTTGAAATGTAGTTAGAGACACAATTGAGAACATCTGTATTGTAAGCAGAAATAAATTAGAAATACAGAGGTGTTTTGTAGCTGAGAATCTGAGGGATAAAAAAATAACCTACAGCACCTGGATTAAGCGGTTATAAATAATGTATAAAGGAAAAATCTCATTACCCCCTGTGTAAACTCCCCCCCAGTGAAATATATTTTATGAATGTTGCATCACAGTAATAAATGCAGCATTTGTTTTCCCCATAAACTTTCCATTTCATGACTATAAGATAGTTTGGATTTGAAAATAATGGCCAGCGAATGTACTGTTTGCAGGATTAGTTTCCCTCAACAAGCAGCTTTGAACTGACCTTCAGTTTTTTAGGCTAAAGAGCAGAGACTTACACAGGCTTAGCAGAACTCATCTTTGCGCCGACAAAGCTGTTGCAGATCTGCACTCGACTTGCAACAGAACAATACTGTATAAACAAATCCAATAGCACCACTAGAGAGCATTTAGACTCTGAGCCTTGAATGTTGTAATTGCCTGATATCATGGAAGATTTTATGAGATTATGCTAGATAAAGGCTGTATATGAATGTGGAAAGTTTTCCCTTGTAAAAAGCTAGGTTTTACAGCACAATGCTTTGCACTGCAGGATACTCAGCTTCTACTAACGTTAAAAAGAGCAAATCCTGTAGAGAAACTAGAATGCTTCAAGTTTCCAGTTCCTCTTTACAAATGTTCACAGTTCTGTGTAAAGACACCAGGATAGATTCCTCTCTTATGTTAGTTTTACACTAAGATAGCTTTGCTGAAGCACTCAACAGATTAGTTCTAGATTTAAGCGGTGTATTACTGTCAAACTGCACCACTGGCTTTCCTACTGAAGATACCTTGATTTCCCACACATGAAAAGGGGTCAGCTGCCTGATGATCCAGGGCAGCAATCACTGATCCCCTTGGGAGATGCACTGAATCATCCGTACACCTGATACACAATCACCAAGCCACAGCGCGGTGAAATGGGGGTAAGGATGGTATGGAGAGCTACAAAGGAAGTCAGTATCTAGAGTCAGATTGAAACCTAACAGATTGTAAATTAAAAGGATAAGAACTTCCCACCGGCTGAGAGAGATAAAATGTCACAAACATAAAAACATTATGGAGTTAGGTTTGAGGCTGGAGTGCTTTCCCTTTTATGATTAATGATTGGGCTCAATCGGGATGGGAAACGCAAAGTAAAGTTCCTCTTGAACTAGCTTAAAAATGCCACAGCTAAAGAAAAAAATACAGTAACATCAATTTGAAAAAAATAACAAAACAAAAAACCATCTACTAAAATGTAAAGGTCAGGAAGGATTTGGGTGTTTTTTAATGCTGTCTTGAAGAAATTTCATAAAGGTTAAGATGTCATGTAGTTTCAGAGTTATGGGCACTGGAGGGGGGTCCTTGAGTGCCAGCTATTCCTCGGGCCACTCGGTGACTGTGAGCTGCAGTGACAGTGGACAGTGGGAGGCTGGAGGATCAGAAGCTATCCCTGCCACTGGGGAAAACTGTGCCTTGCTCCCAAAAGAACAAAGAGCTGTGTGGATATTTCAGCATCTGAGATTCAGGCAGTGTGTGTAACACACCAAAACATGCCCTAGTAACACTACAGTGGTCTAATTTTAATTACCCAGTGTGCACATACGCAGCGTTCAGCCTCCTCAACCCAGTGTGCTGTGCCCAGGAGGAGCAGAGGGTGTCACTCAGAGCTGATCCAGCTCCTGGTGGCAGCCCCCTGCGCTGTGTGATGGCTCAGAGCAACACACTGACCCCTTGTGCTTCCTCCACCCCCGAGCACATGGCTGAGCAGAGCAGAGAGGAGTCTCAGTGCTTCTTTTATAGGTCTTACAGATGAGACCAGGGAAACCAGCACAACTGAAGAAGGCTCTGAAGGATGATCCCATTCGCTTGTGCTCTGCCCTCTGTGAGATCCATTATCCCACTAGCACTGACCAGGTCCTTGGTCCTCCTTTAATCAAAACCCATGTTCATTACCAATAAGTTATACTTTTCCAACTGGGGATTTAATTAATAAAATGATAATAAGTTGTTCAGCCGATATCCTCCCTTCTGGTCTCATTCGCCTCCTTTGCCACCCCTACCTGCTGCATGCGTCCAGAGTGAGGCACCACACGCCCTGTTCCCAGCCCTCTCTGGCTGCTCTCACTGCTCGCCAGGAGGGGAACAGGTGAAAAACTCAGGTCTGTTTCCATGAGGATCCATTGGGCTCTGAGATCCTGCTTAAAAACTTCCTGCTGAAGAGGAAGCAATACACCAAGGAAGGACAAGACAAGACATAGCCTCAGAAACCTGGATTGCCAGTTCTGGGGTGGGAAGAAGAGACGAGCAGCTCAATGTTGATTACCAGTTGCAGGATGAAAAGCCCAATGTTGGTTTCCCAGCTCTTCTTCTGTTGGGCAGCAGGGTACTGCTTGACCACATCTCTGAGCACTTGTCTTTGTAATACTGAAGTGTGTCATGCAAAATTACAGCTCTGTAAAAATAGTTACTAAAATAATAAATAATAATGCCACCAAAACTTCCCATAGGGCTGAATTTGTTTCCTTGGTTTATGTAACAGCTTGGTTCCTCAAAATCATCATCCAAAAGTTGCTATTTTTTCTGCTAGTGTACTACATGCAATTATTTCTCTGAAAAGCTGAAATGCTCTGCGTTAAGTAGTAAAATAAAGCATTAACATATCAAGTTTTAGCAACAGCAGTGAAAATAATTATTCTTTGTAGAAAATAAATGCATCTTTATCATTCTTGGAGAAAACTGAAAAATTGTGTAACTGAAATCATTTCTCAGTGAACAAAGCCTTTTTTTTTTCTTATGAGATGTTCACTGTGTGCACCTGGGTGGTAAAAGACAGAAAACCACGGCTTGTGCCCACACACAAAGGGGCTCACAGTATCACCCCATCATCCTTAGTCTCCAAGCACTCACTGTGCATCCTCCCAGGCTCTGGGCCACCAGCTCACACAAACTGTAGTTTTATTTATAGTTTTCATCAATAAAGAACTGTATTTGAACACATTTGTCTTCCATCCTTCCTTTCTCTCCTCCTGTTACTGACACAGATATATACATGTGCATTATGTGTGCACACATATCCAAAACCTTCACCCCTACTTTGTTCATGAGTTTAGTGATAAAACGATGCTGAAAAACATTATTGGGGCATATTTTTTTTTTATCTGAAACTGGCTAGAATTTTCTGTAGCAGCTGCACTCTAGATTTTAATTAAATAATACCAGTTGCGCCTTATTTAACTAAGCCAGCACATCTTCCTTATGTTCGGGTATATTAATTTCATTCTTTTTTCTAATGAATAGGTTTTTATTTTGATATGCAACTCTCTGTATCACAGGGAACTTTCATGTCAGTGTAACATTATATATGCATAAGCAGGGGTATTGTTATTGCCAGCATAAATGCTGGCTACATTTTCAGCAGGCTCAATACAAGCCGACAAACTTGCTCTTGGAAAATGAATATGGTGCTTGTCAGACCATGCCTTTGGATCCTTGATTTGCTGTTGCACTGCAGGCCACAACCTGAAGGCCACCTTTCTGTGTTCCCCTCAGATCATCATGAAGAGTAATCAGCCTCCAGAGTCCCCACCTCCGTTGCTGATGTTATTCAGAGATTTTGGGGAAATTGATGATGTACAATGTATGAGTATAGCTGTGGATGCACATACACAGAGAAACCCTCCCAAGAAGCTCAACACCTGCAAAATATCCTACAAAAGAGCAAAAATAAATGTGCGTTGTTGCACATTTGTGTGAATGTCACTACTGCTATGCCTTTGGAGGTAGCAGAAGACTCCTTGCCATAAATATTATATACACTCCCTGCAGGAACAACCAGAGCTGGCTATGCAGAGCTGCAGGGTGGGATCAGGCCCTGGTTGCGTTTTGTGCAGCTGATGGAGAACAGAGGCTATTTCACACCACTGGGTACCTGCAGCAGCAGCCTCAGCTAAGTCTGTAACTTTAAGACATAAAATGTATACATTTGCATCTATAGGTATGAATTCTGCAATTTCTGAAAGAGCTGTGAAGATTTTCTCAGCCATTGCACAATTTGTCTCCATGATATTATGCTTCTAGTATCATGTACAGCGCATCCTATCTGTCATCAAAGTCAATCTCAACTGCTGCTTGACATGCCTTAATCAAGATGGATACAAAACCCAGTAATAAAGGTATTGCTGCCCCCAAAAGCAAAGTTGACACAATTGGCTGGTATGTTTATTTAAATGGCTCATATCTATCCTGTTAGCACATTCCAAATTAAAGTCCACATTGTTTATTATTAAGTGAAATTTGGGCTCCTGCTCTCCTTTGTTTATGAATGTCTGTGTTTCTGACAGCTGACAAAGGGCACACTGAAGATTTACAGTACCCACAGCTGCTCGTGTGTTGCGCTGGGACTTTCCCCACATAACTTTGTTCTACTTGCCCCAGCCAGAGAAATGTACTCATAGAGCAGCCCCAGAGGGAGCTGAAAAGTGCTTGTCTTACCCTGATATTGCTTTTTCTTTCAGTGTCAAAAATTTGTAGTGTCCAACCTAAGCAACAAAGGTCCTGAGAGGAGGTGATGTCCTTCCCCTGGTCAATACACAGGAACAGGTACAGTACTGGCTTCAGCGTGCTTCAGTTCAACAGCAATTTCTATACCCACTAACTCTGACACTAGGTCAGGTAGTATCATGGCTTTAAATGTGACTAAAATTATCAATACCATATATCCCATGTTTATTTGTACCAAAGTAATCCTGCTGACTTGTTACTGCTGCAATTTTAAAAACAGACAACCTAGAGACTCCTACTTTTGCAAGTCCAAATCTTATTTCCTTTGACAGGATGCTCTCTTGAATACCAACTGGAACAAAGCAAGGACAGATGGAGCAGTTCCTAACTGAACACCCAGAATCTTTGGCTCCAGATCAAAACTTCATAGCTTTTGTCCCCTTTTGGTCAGTAAGCTTCACAGCTTTACACTAGTGGGGCAACATGACGATCTATGTTGTTCAACAACTTCATATTTTTCCTTTATCATTAGAAACTTAGTGTTCAAAATCCCCATACGGTGGGCATGGCAGCACCGTATTCTCTCAAGTGCATACATGCGAAGAGGGAAAGCTACACATTTGCAATGCTTATGCATCACATCACATCACCTAGTTTGCAGAAAGTCTTACTAAGACTATCAGTAATACGATGCAGAAACACGTAAGTGTGCTACCTACAGGTGAGAACCACACAGGAAGAGTTCTAATGTAATTCTTGACTATTCCTAAGCACTCATGGTCAAAACATGCCAGGGCATGTGTCATCTGCTTTAGTAACTTTCAGCTTTTGGTAAATAAGGTTCTTTTCCTTTATTCTGCAGAATGCTCATTTATGGATCCAGTAAATGGTGACATCAGAAAAAGATATTTGTTATTTGGTTAGACATAAGGCCTGATGAAAGGTAAAAGAAACCAAAACATAAGACCCACTAAAAAGCTACTAAGGAGAACAAAAGAAATACGTCAAGAGAAAATATGACAAACACACTTTATACATGTTTAATTTCTGTTGTTTGGGTTGGAAAACAGCTGCAGGTGTCCTCTAATTATATCACCATTTTCACAAATATCAACTGTCATATTTAATTTGTTACGTTTACCATTCAGCCTGCTCAAACACCACACTTCTTTCATTACACATTTAGTGCCAGAGTTTCTAACATTCAAGCTAACTTTCAAGCTAGTCAATTAATGCATTATTTACAAGTGAAATGTTATTAAAAACAGATTCTTGATTTACTAATGATTTAGTAGACCCCAGGCAATATTCCAATCTGTTTTTATTGAAATTGGAAGAACACTTAGAACAAAGGGGAAAGTAAAGTCAAGGATATTTTGGCCTATTCATCTGTGCTGTATTTTGTGTGGTATTATGTCTACCCCTACATCTTCCCTCCCTTTTTATATTGTATTTTTAATACATAACCTAACCAGTTGCAGCATGATTGAGGGGAAAGGTCTATGAAAAATGAAAAACAGCACAAACACTATTGTGAGTTTTGTTTTTAAAAACCACCAGGCAGTCTGGAATGACTCAATACACATGTTCACCATACAATACAGCATATTTTGATTTACAGCGTTGTTCTAGCAGCACAGCAGGTTAAGAAGGTTAGAAGTCAAGGGAAATTAAATGTTATTAGCATTCCACCATTGTTGTGCTATACAAAAGTGAGTATGTAACTTTTCAAATCCATTTTTAAACTCAAATTTGTTTCAGAGTCATTCAGTTTGTCAGAAACTTTTATGAGCACGTGTGTGATCCTTTGTTCTCCACATTTTTTGTTCTTTATCCTCTCCCATCTGTGCCTGTTCAGGATGGTCATTAATGACTGATCACACTCCCAGCTTCTCTGTTTGCCAAACTGCAGCCAGCTACAATAGCGCCATTGCCATTAAAATGTTGACATTCGCCATTTAGGGCCACTTAATACAGGAAATATCTACGATTCAGTGGCAATACTAATCAGTTGCAAACACTAACCATCAGCATTTGAATGGTGACCATGATAGCTTCAAGGTAATTATTTCTTTGTGTTTGTTTTCATGTGGGAATAAACGAAATCAAAGCAAAAATCCACAACCAGGTGTGTCACTTACTCCCATAAGGGTGGTTTACCAACTACAGATACGCCCAAACCAAGCAGCTTCAGGCTGGCTTTACAGGCACCACAGGGGATGCGTGCTCCTGGGCTCTGGCTCTCATATGGATGCGATCCCCCAGCTCAGATCCAAGCAAGGTCACGTTCACTCGGGCACCTACACGCGGGAGCATGTAACGTCTAATTTAGGCTTAGGTTTCTGCTTTGCTGCTTTGGTAGCTCCGGGGACCTTAACGAGGTTAATTATGAGGTGAATGGGTGTTTCAGAGGGCAGATAGAGCCCCAAGGTCTGTTTTTTTCTACCCAGATGAAGCCAGTGTCAAAGAAACTTTGGATCTGTGGGCAAAATATTACCACGCCTAGGTAAATAAGAGTTCACCCAACTAGGTCTGCACCGCTGCAGCCTGAATAAAAGGAAAGCAGGGGCAAACCTGAAGCCTTCTCTGAGCCTCAGAAGGTCATTTGTAAAACATAGATGAGTACTTCTTTGACTTGCAAGGGTGGCACAGAGGTAAATTAGGTACATATCTGGGATGATCTCCTTTATGATGGCAAAAGGAATCACACAGACCAGTCACGTGGATCGGCACCTTTTCCTTTTAATGCCCAGTGTATTTAGAAGAGCTCTCATATTGTCACATCTTTGGGTGTACAGTCAGAAACACCAGGCTGACCACGAAACACCACTTACTGACGATGCCATGAGAGCTGCACCCTCTCTGATCACCAGGGCACACTAGAGGCCTGCAGGTAACTGGGCACCCAGTACAGTACTCATTTCATTGCACAGGGGCTGGTTCAGAGCAGGGAGAAGAGTCTCCTGCCACTACCAATCTACTTTCATTTGTGTGGAGAGTATGTGGCTCTGGATTTCCAAGTCCCTGCTCTCATTCTTGCTGATGAGCTGTTGTGCTGGATCATTGCAAAAGAAGTCATCAGAAAGTTTCAGACTTCGCAAACTAATGCTCTGTTTATTCAACTTTCTAATCATTCCTCTGTACTATCTGTGTTTCACATACCGTGAAACTGCACTACACTGTGCAATTGAATTAGTTGTACAGTGACTCAAAGGCATTAAACAATGACTTTGATATTTCAAGTACTGTCTAGGAGGGATTTTTAATTCTTTCCTCATAATGAAACAAGCAACACAAGAAAAATACCCACAGTTACACAACTCTGAAACATTGATTTTCTTTTCCATTCTGGGTAGACCCCTTTGACACAACAAAACAAAAAATATCCTTAAAGCACTCAGCTTGCTTAGTAGCAGAATAAAAATAAAACAAGCACTGACACACAATTTTAATGCCACCCAACAACACAAGAATTAAGACCCTGTTTTTATTTCCACTTTCTAACTTTGTGATACATACTACAAAGGCAAATTGTATGGGAACTTTCCAGATACTGCCAAGCCTATGGGCATAGATGTCCAAATTCCTTTAGCTGCAGCTGTATCTGCAGCTAGTACCTATTGCCCCAGATACTGGGCTGGATAGTAAAGCAGAAGTATTGGAATTGTTTGGGGTAAGCCAGTTTGTTGTTGTGACTGGAACAGGTGAGAGTGCCCACACAAGCATCTCAGCTGGCAGCTAGAGGAAGATGCTAGCCTTCATCAGGGGAGCAGTGACAGGCTGCTGGAAGGGAGCAAGCCTGCTGCTGGCACTGCTGCAGCTGCAGGAGGGTACAGACTGCCTGACCCCCTTTAGCTCCTATGGAAAGCAAGGGAAGAATAAAAGAGAAGAACAAAAAAGCTCTGCTGTGCTCACTTGGTCAGCAGGACCCCCCAAGGATGGGGTGGAAGCAAACAGCTACTGTGTGGAGCATGGGGCTGAGGTGGGTCCCAAAACGTCGCCCTCATTCCATAGACAGCAAGGAGGCCAGCTGCTGCTATGGTGTGAACTGTGCAGAAGGAGAGCCGGTTCTGCCATTGACAAAACCAGGTCCTCCAGGTGGGTTCTAGCTAGAGACTGCTGGAAGTGGGGGTGGAAAAGGGAAAAAGAGTGAAGCAATACCATGAGACTGTTGGCATTAGCTGTTAACAGCACAGGGCCAGGCACCTAAGTGATGACTCACATCTCACAATAAATACATGAATAGTTGTTGAAAGCTTGTTTGACTTTCACAAAGGGGTTTAAGCAAACATTTGTTTGCTCATTAGTCTTGAGCAACACTTTTATGGCAGGAGATGCATTAAACCTTAACATATATTTGCAACCAAGATATTTGGTTGTTGTACAGATTAAGACACAAAGCAATGCACACTGTTTACGCAGAAAGGCCTTGAAATACCTGTAATGGAGTGAGATACAGTTATTGGACACTGGCACTGTGAATCTTCATTCTCTTGAAGGTTAGTTGGGATGTCATGTCTCTGAAGATAAAGCCTTAAAGGGCCCAGTTCTGCTGCTGCCTGTGTGTCTGTATCAACTTCCAGATTCCCTGGCTAGTTTTGAAAAGCATCTGAATGAAATCTGCTTCATTAGTTAAGTTATACTGGTGTATGGGAAAGTATTGCCATACACAAACTCCTTAAGACAAATCACTGCACAGACTGCTCTGTGTTGCATGTGGAAAACATAATTCAAATAGGAAACTCTTTTCCCCAAATATCCTGAGCTAGCCGCATCACAGCCACAACATTTGGATTGCCATGGCACTGGGCAGTATGGCCAAGGACCACTCAACAGGCCTTAGAAGGTGTCTGCATGCAGGCCCTGCTGTCTTCTCAGCCCATCCGTGTTCCCTGGTCCCTGGGCAGCTGCTGCTGGCCCACGTCCCACTGTAGGGCAGAGGGACTGTGGGTTGCTCTCAGGGCCCCAAGCTTGGGTTCTGGGGAGCTGTTGCAACATTCCAATCAGGAACTTGTACCCTGCTTTATGGGTGGCTGCAGGAAGAAGGTAAGTCTAAAGTCATTAAGAATGTCTCCCATCTTTATAGCTGCTTACAATGTAGTTCCAGCAAAAAAACAAGTTTGTAAGTATATAAGTTTTTCAATCTACAGAGCAGACTGGGAAGGTGTTGTGACTCAATCTTCAGTGATGCAACACTGACTTCAGTGTAACTATCCTGATTTATACCTGTGAAGACTTAACTATTCTCAAATTAACGAATTACTCTTTGCCTCTCCACTCAGGGAGGTTTTCTCCAGTGAGCAGCGCTGCTTAGTGTAATGTTAGATGTAACAAGGGTCAGCTCTAACATAATCACAGACCTGAGGTCTCCAATTTATGTGCCTCTGTGTCTTCACCTCATCTCACCAAGTGATAACATAAAAGGTTACAACGTGCAAAGCAAAAAGCCCAAGTCGTTAACTTCCTGAACTTGAAAAATATTACATTCCTAAAATTATTGTAAGCACAACATACTTGTCATCTTATCAGGCTGATATGAATGGAAGATGGCATGCAAATATTTGACAGCATAGCTACATTATTATCATAATAAACTTACACACGTATTCTGTATGACAACAAAAACTGTAGCTTACTTGATTTGGTATAATTCATTTCAGTATTTCAGATTTTCATTAGTTACACTAGAGAAAATTACAGCTTTGGGGGAAATGATGACCATATCTTTCAAAATCTCTGTGCACGCACTGCAGTGCAGCAATGGTTTTTATCACTAAAGCCAATGCACACAGACTGAAAACATTTCCTACTTCTCACTGCCTTTCTAAATGGAAAGCTTATTTGAAGCCAGCCCATAATGACCACATTTTCCTACAGTCTTGGAATGGGTAAAACTGGTGCAGAAGAGAGATGTGACCATGTTGTTCGTTCTGCTGATTGTACTATTGTTAGTATGCAGTGTAGACACAAACCTTGCAGTGAGAAATCACAAGAAATTTCCTAGAATAAAACTAACTGTTGGCATGAGACAAATTCGAGGTGGCCTCAACAAGATACTCAATCTAACACTACATGCCATCAAAGCACAGAAAAAACTTCTGCGGAAAACTCACAATATTGGTCAACTTCCTCTAGAGGTGAGCCCAAGGCAGACTGCACAACCCTGAACTCAATAGCGTGGGTTTGCATTGAGATGTATAACGTGGGCTGCTTCTCTTCCCCTCTTTCAAATACAACCACCAGTTCCAGAAAGTTCAGCCCTTCTGTCTGCATCTCCTGACCGGGCAAAAACTATTCTCTACCTTGAATGCTGCTGCCGTAGATATTCAATAGCTCTAGCAGCCTTTCCTCGGGCCTCCTCATGCCCTGCAGTTAAATAGCATACATGCACAGGGATGAATTCTACACAGAAATGCAAAAAAAACTGAAATTCACTCCCAGTCAGCACTAAATAGGTGAATTGATAACAACTCAACTGTTCCAGCACCAGGAAGAACTGGGGTCTGCTAGTTGGGATAAACTGAAGCATTGCAGGTGAAGACTGCAAGAAGATTCTATCTCAGCAAGAGGACAGCATTCAGAATGTATTGTGAAATTACAAGAAAAGAGGAAGGTGTCAGGCAGGGGGAAGAATAGCTTTTAGAAAGAGCCTAAGGTTCATTAAGAATGGCAGCTCACAAAAACGCAGATGCTTTAGAAAAAGAAGATGAATCCAAAACATAGGGTTTAGATGAAGATCTGAAATTCTGAAAGCCTGAGAATGTTTGGATGTTAGGTGTTTGTCTCATTTCCATTGCTTTTCTAGCTAAAAAATACTGATGCTTCCTAAAAACTACTCCAGCTGGGCCCTGCTAGAAGCAGACTCAAATGCTGAGTTTAAAAGCTGAAACAGCAGTATTTAGAAACAGTCTGAGGAGGCAGGCATGTCTCAAAAGAGAACAGAACAGGGTCTCAGTAAGCCTGAATCTTGTGAAAGACTGTAGGAGGGCAAGCACTGAGATGGTCAGGCACTGTACCAAGTTAACTTTGCTACACCCACTTGCTTGTCATTTTCTTTGAAACTCAAGAAAAAAGGACTAACAGCTGAGCAAGGGAACTCAGCCATCCAGACAGGGTAATGGCCTCCTCCACTCAACTGGCACGATTTTTTTTCTTTCTGGTTTTCATGCCATTTAGCATTTAAACAGGTGGCATTTGAGTGGAATCTGTTTCTCCAAACACTGTACCTTATATATTGAGTACCAAAAAGTTATTTCAAGGGCTGTGTTGCTATGTGATTGCAGAAAAAGCAGTGCAGGGAAAAATGTCACCAATAAGAGCCTTTGGAAAATAGAAAACATTTAGCTGTTGTGAGATTACTTTTCTCTGTTTTCATTGTTTAGAAACATATAAAAAGACTGTAGTTTATATCTGCACTTTTGATAGGTTGTGTGACTCACACTGTGATTACAGCAAAAATATGAAAGAGGAAAAATATACATAACCCGTGGTTAGGATTAACCGTGGGTCACAAATAATCAGTGTTTACAGCACATTTAACCTGGGTGCAGTACAGTTTGTTCAGATTTTATTTAAGGCTGAATATCTAGTGTTGTGTTTGGAGTAGTAAGCACACCACTGACATCAGCAAGGACAGGACTTGCCTGCTGAATGCCAAACAGAATTTTGCTGACTTCAACAGTCTAGAAGTTCACAATACAAGCATTTCTTGCCATTATTAAACTGCAAAAATCATTTGCTTATGAAAAAGTTTTAATTACAACTGGCATTTCCAATCCCAGTGCTGGAAGCGACTGTCTTATTGGAAACTGATGTCCTTCGTGGCACTGGCAATAGACAAATGCAATGGAAAAGTCCACAAAAAAGTTTCTTGCTGAATTAAATATTGGTTTAACCACTGGAGAAAGCATTTGGTTGTTATTCTATTATTAAAACAGGTTGAAAATGGATTCACATACTCTCCTCTGCTGAGTTAATTGTCTTATGGTTGGCTCACAAACATTTTCAGCAGCATAGCTACCTCTAGCACAAAGCACACAAATGCCAACTGTATCTGAAAAATGGCTTTTCAGATCTATTATCCACATTAACAATTTGTAGTTTATTTGTGATGAAAGACAATTCTTCTCTAAGAACAATGGAACATTGGTTTAAGCAAAAGAAAGGAAGCCAGGAACCAGATTTTCAAGTCCACTTGAATTATCAAATAGATTGCTGAGTACTTAACTGTTGGGTAAACTTGGGCCTCATTTGAAGGTGTGAATATTAGAAACTCACTCCATGCAGCACATCAAAGAACCTGTGTTTGGACTGATGATCATTTATATTGAGTTACCAGCTTCAGAAGTGTGCAGATGAGTGCCATGGCCAACCTGTGTGTCACTCTGCTGGATTCTGCTGCAGCCCCACAGATGCCTCTTGACAGTGCTGGATTCCCGCACTGGAGGCACGCAGGTGCTCCAGATGGCAGCTCCAAGTCAAACCATTTCTATATCCTATGATACTGAAAAACGGTCTGAAAAGGAGGTCTGGATTCTATTGCTGAAACCTGCTATTCATCACTGCCCAGGTTCACCAGAAGATTGCAGATCTTGCAATACATTGATAATTAAGTTTTCTTTGGCTAATCGTACACAGGGGGTAAAGTAGACTCTATATGTAGGCAATATTAACAAAAAGGATTATTACATCTTCTGCAGTATCCAGCTGCGATTCTGGGTGCTAACCAGAATAAAGATGGATGACAATTTTAATTTTCATGTTTATAGCTTTTCTCTATGCTAGAGATGTAATCCGGACTGAAACGAATAAGATGCAGCACGATACATTAGATACAGCTTGACTAATTAGTCTGGGTGAAGATGTCTAGGGATAGAAAGACTCTCACCAGTGCTCATACTGGATCTCCTCCCCATGGGCCGCACTCTGGGCCTCCCCATCAGATAACACTGAGGTGCAGAGGCAAGGTTTCATTTAGCATGGGACAGAGACCACTGTAGGAAATAAGGGAAGAGACGGAGGGCTGACAGATCTTTAACCAATTGATGGGGATCAAATTTTGTATTTGGTGACTGTTAACCTGGTCTTTGGCCACCAGTACAAAAACAAGAGAGCTGGTCATTGTACCAACTGTTTGGCCAAGAGCAGTTAACTGGGATGGTCACAACACATGGTGTAACTACACTGATTATTTGATACTTCAAACAAATTTGCTGAAATGGTTCCCTCACAAGTTAAGAAACATCATGTTTACAGATCATAATACCTGCAAAGCACATTTCCAAATGAAACACATACATAAGGTGTATCCAAGCTGGCAATGGAAGCTCTGCACCCAGGTCACACAGCCACTAACAAATGAACAATCTGATAACGTAATGGATTAACATTTCTTAGAAGAGATTTGGCTAAACAAACACAAATGGTAAAAAGACACAAGGCAATGTGATCAGCCCACACACATGCTCTCTGAGACAAATGAATGAATGTTATTCAAGGTCCATTTGTAGTCTCAGTACTGAACTTGGACAGATTTGGACTGTTACTATAGCCTCAAAATGACCTATTTTAGGAGAGAATTAGAGAGATGAGGCCTCTCTGTCCTTTTCCTTGAGATAACAGTCTCCTTTTTGAATGTTTAATATGTTTTAAAGAAATTGATTGTCTGAAGCTTAGTATACAGAAACAGTCCTACATTGACATGCCAGGGAATGTGTCAGATGAAATAAAAATAAGATCTATGAGGAGGCAGGTTTCATTCGCGGGCTTCTAACATTCACTGTAAACCCCACTAAAGAAAAATACATGAAAAAACAGCTTAGGTTATACCCTCAGCTGATGCAAACGGATGTAACTTCACCGCAACTCATAATCATGCAACTCATAATTCAGAAGAAAATATTTTTCTCATTTTTAGTGTTCCGATATTAACTCAGTATTATTTTAAACACTTCCATTCACACACTTCTTCACATTAGATGTAAGTTTGCTATAAACAGCATAATTTCTGCCTAAAATCCTTACCCATAATTTCTACAGAATGGACCTGAGATCACTCCTATATATATGTGTTTGAAATTCATTGTTTAAATGAATCAGACTGGATTAAGCATAGTCTGCAACACGCTGGGTGGTTCTGCTGCCCCAAGAACTGCTTTGCTGCACTGAAGAGTCATGGCCCCTCTACCCTGACCTCCCCCTCACTGTGGCTCCAAAATGAACTCAGTATCACACAGCTGGTCACAAGCCCTGCATCCCTTAACACCTCCTCATGATTCCCATGCCATGCTTTGTATCTTGCTTTCTTTATGGACATGTAAATGCCACTAAACATGTTTGATTTTCAGGGCAATTTGACAACATTTTACATAAGCACATGTGACAAGTCTTAAGAAAAGCAAGAAAAAAATCATGCATTGGTCCCATGGGAAGAATCTTTTCACCAGGCTCTGAACCAAACAGCATGGCAGTTTGGCTCATTAAAACGCTCAACAAGGAATAAATCTGACAATAACTTCAAATTCCTTTGTCTTAACTGAGGAAACAGCAGAAGTTGTGGTGGTTGCTGTTCCAAGAAGAACATGTAGCTCATTGAATTAAGGAACACAAATTCATATCCAAATCAAACGACAGGGATATCATCCCATCTACATACAACAAAATGAGGTTAAGTATGACACAGATAAAGTGAGGCCTTCCTTCTCCTCCTGTAGGAGGACCACTGGCAGCAGGCTGTGTGCAGAGGTCTTTGCCCAGGCCACAAGGACCCATGCTATGGCAGGAGCCCCCGGCATCCCAGCACTGTGCAGTACAATCCCCATTCAGGAAACAACCTGGGCTGTGTGGCACTCATACTGCTCAGGAGTGGGGTTTGAAATGGTTTGCAGCCCTTGGGCACTCCCCCACTGAGTGGGGTGCAGTATAAGCAGGGTGCTGGATTTGTCATTTCTGTCTAGGCTCAGAAGTGCCCTTAAAGTCTGCCAAAAGCAAATGAGGAGTTGGCAGAGCCTGTGGAGAGTGGAAGTTTATATGAATCACATCTTTATTTGTGAGAAGTTTGAGGAAGAACATGATGTCAGGTTAAAACATGCTCTGAAAGGAATGTAGCTTGCAGGACTAAACTGAAATAATGTGTGCCTCTACAAATCCTGCTACAGTTCTTGGCTCATGTGACTGCAAAAGGGGAGCAAGGACAGTTCTGGAAATACCAAACTATAGCTCAAATGCCACCAACTAACACTGCGGTAAATGTGTGGGAGAAATAAGAAGGATGAACATACAGAACTCCAAGGAATACCTCATAACATTTTCACTGTGATTTTACGCATTTTTTTCAAACTACATACAGATCACAAGATGTTCATTCTGTCATTAATAAGCAGTAATGATCCTCAAAGCAGCCACCACTTTATATGAATTCCACTGCATCCCAGTGGCATTGCACAGAACAGAAAAGCTCCTTTAGTTGCTGACACCTTATTCTTCTGGTAACTGGGAATACTTGTTGCTGTATTATGGATTTCTTTTTCAAAAGAGTTTCAGAGAGAAAGAGGATGCCAGAGAGAGCTTCAGAGATAATTCTACAAGGAAATGACAGAAAGAGAGGGAGGAAGAGCTTTCTCTTAATGACAGGTCGTATTGTTTTCTCATTCAAATAAAGTTTTTTTGTTCAAAGACAAGTGAAAATGACTTTTAGATACTGTTACTGCACCACCTGGCACATGTACAGGCTAGTACACATTTAGACCCTTACAGCAGAAGGAAGTTGTGAAAGGTACATGAGACAGTTGCTTTTCCTATCACCTCTTAGCTAATCACAAAAGAAAATCCAGGTGGCAAATCCCAACTCCAACACCTTTTGTATAGAACGCTCTTTTTTTCAGTAAACATTTGTGCTTGTTTTTTTCTAATTCTAAATATGCCAAACATTGGTTTTAAACTACTCGCGTGAAGCTGCAGGATTCTAAATTTGCCCACATTTAACTTTGAAAAGGCTTTGATGGGAACAATCCATAGAAAGAAGGGATGTGCTTCATTTTGCCCATAAATGCAACTGCATTCATGGTTCTGGGATAGGTGGAATGCACATGGGATACTGCTTACCCTGCCTACGCACAAACCGCATACAGATCGCAAGAGCTCTGTTCAGAGCTCATTTTTATTACGTGTAATACTACAGGAATGTCAATCATACTCACAAGTTTACATCACAGTGGACACGTATTGCTTTAAAACTTTCCAACAAGGTGAAACATCCTAGGCCAAGATGATGTACTTTTCAGAAAGCCATCGTTTCTTCTCTAGTCCCCTGTTCTAAAGATAGTGTCTAACAGAACTTATCATGTGGTGATAGCTAGATGGTACGTTTACAGAACATTCTAAACACTGAAACCTCATGTTGCTGAACACCGAAGATTACCACGGGAGAGGATCTGTTCCCGGAAAATCATAGTTATGTTCCCATTTACAGAGAACAGACCATCTAATTTTTCAGGGACTTTGGATTCAATACTGACTTTGTTCAAATCAGCTTTGTCTATCTGATCTTAGTCCCAGTTTACACCATTTCTAAAAGGATTCTTCTCTCTGGCTTGCATTGTATTTCAGCGCAGTAGGCAATTTAAACTTCTGCTGATATGATACAGATACGCCTTAACAGATGTGTTAACATGCTCCGTTACACCAGCTGCACCGTTGTTTCTCCTAAAGCACAACATACACAGTAGGACCATCTAAATAACCAGCATTCCTATTACTCTAGAATACCTTTTGATTATCACATACCTGCCAACATGTACGTGCTCCCTGTCTCCTCAGCTCCTTGTTTTTGTCTCCTTAACCAAGAAGCTGGGACACAGAGTACAGACTTCTTCCACTCCATCCTCTCAGAAAGATGTAGGCTGTGAGGAACTAGACATTTACTGAACACATAACAGGACCTTCCTAGGGACTGCTCCAGGTCTCCTTGGCAGGCACCAGTGTGGATATTGCAAAGGAGGGCAATATGAAATGGAGATCTGAGAACAGCTTCAAGCAATCAAGCCCATTTTCTCATTGCAGTTAGGGCTGAATAAAGGAGCACTCTAATCCTACTTAAATTGCTGCACAGGTGTTACAATGCATGGTTTACAGTGACTCCACCTTGCCCTCCTCAGTGAACAATACCCTTTCCTGAAGTGCACCTGGGCTTGCAGTACTTGAGCACACAAAGCCTCCTGTGGAAACACCCAGCTAACAAACACTGTATACAGTAATTCAGAAGGAATAAACCTAACAGTTACTGCTTGATATTTGAACATCGTTTAATGAGTGCCCAGAATTCATCTGTAAATGCACATTGTTAATTTAGGGCCTGCTATTCATTAATTAGAGGCTTAGTGGCAAGTGCCATTGAGCTATCTGCAATGTTTAAGGTTACATCAAGCCCTAGTAAATGGCTTGCTGATAACAAGATGCATCCATCTTCATTACTTGGCCACTCCTGTCTGAGTTTGCTCTGCTTCCTGTAAGGGCTATGTCACTTGGAACTGAAGAATTAAACTTTTATCCAAACCAGATTCTGCACTTTCACCTCTTTTTATTCCTTGAGTAGTTCCAATTTATTTTACTTAAATGACATCGGATTACCTAACATGGAGAGGAGCAGTAACTTAACCTAAAACAGTCTGCAAATCTTTAGTTCTGGGATAGTGTTGCAGTGGGTTAACATTTACAGAAACCATTACATTTATATTTCATCTGATACCGGTCTCAGTGCAAAGAAATAGTTTCTCATTTTTCTTCTCATAAGGCTACAGCTTAGATAGGATAAAAAAACAGTGGAATACAGGAAATTAATTTTAAATCTGAAGAATAAATATCCCTTTTTGTTAAAGTTTACTTTCGCGATGTTACACTCTCAAAATATATATCATTCAAGGCAATCATAATTCAAGTTAAATAATTCACAAACAACATAAAGACATTTCCATGTAGATCCTCAGCTATACACGTGTCTGTGTGTGTTCATCTGGGGCAAGCTCACTGCAGCTCGTCTTTCTCCAGTTTCTATTAAACATGCTCCATTTTGAGCAATAATGCTACTGCCTGGGTCTAGGGACATGTAATTGAATCTATTCATTGACTTTTTAAACTCACTGTTTTCTCTTAAAACTGCATGTATGAGAAACCTAAAATAAGAAACCACCTTCTTTTGGCAGATGGTCTTTTTAAGTGGCTGCTGCAAGATACAAGTAATGCTACCTGGCATGGTTGTTTAACACATGAGGATGCTCGCAGGTAGAAGCTATTGTTCTCATGAACCATAGTTCAATTTTAAGCATCACTGCTTGGGATAGATAATTGTAATCAAAGTGGAAAGCAACTTTCTGGATGTTGATGCTCAAATTGTGTATGTAGAAGGGAAGGAGAGGTTGCTTGTTGGAATGGATACTCAAGGGAGGGCACAAGAAAATCCTCGTGCCATTGAGCTGGCATGCTTATCACAGAGTGGCAGAATAGATGGCAAGTATAACTGGAGAAAAATCTTCCAGGGTACTACTACTTGGAGTCCTTCTGCCAGCTGGTTCACAGAACATTTGTAACTTTTTCGCATGTAAGCAAGCAGAAGAATTGTCAGCTGACAGGGCAGGCAGATGTAGGGACCACAGCTACAGCCAAAGCAGCACCACACTTGCTTGGGCAGGTCTGTGACAATAGGAACACGCCACCAACTGTTGGTGTTGCAATGTCAGAGACCCCTCCCCCACACCCCCACACACTGCATCTAAGACACACACAGCTAGCAAACGGTGGTGAATAGCAACTTTAACATTTACAGTCAAATTCCAGGAGGTTTAGTTGTAATCATGTATCACTCTTCCATTAGTCCGCATTTTCGTTAGATGCTAAATGAGAAAATAAAACCAAAAGGGTGGGGAGAAAAGGCAAAGCAGACATAAAGCTTCCTTTAGGCACAAAGTTATCTACATTATCCATGATTGAAAAAGACAATCTTAAGCTGAGTATTTCTTAAATTTACCAGAAGGATGAGCTGGACTCTTGAGGAAAGTGCTCTTTGAAGCTAATGTGCTACTGTACAAAGAAAGCTTTATTTTCCTTTAAAAACATAAAGCTAATATTGTGGTGGCACAGGCTACAATGCTGCCTCTGAAATGGAGGTCAGAGCTGAAGGTTCTTTGCTAGCAGAAAGCTAGATAGATGTATTTTAATTTTAGTTATTATTATTATTATTATTATTATTCAAACCAAACCTCTGTTCTAGCATCCTGAGCTATACTTGCAGGTCTCTGGCTAGGAAATCACTCATCTGTCCAATTTCTATTATTCAATATTGCATTAAAAATATCAGAGGAGGAGGAAGAAAAAACTTTGGGCATTCTCAGGTCAAGGCGATTTTTAAAAAGGTTAAAAGCTGTTCAGAAGGGTTACAGTATCCATAAAAGCAAATGAGATTATATTTAAAGACTGATGGAGAAAAAGCAATAATTGAGATAAAATGCTACTGTCTGAAAAAGGTTTAGACTGAGGAAATGCTGATATTAAAGCAAAGAAAATTGAAAGACTTACAGACCAGCCATCACATCAAAGACAGCAGAGTATCTCTTCAAATTTGCAACAATTATGTTTCCTTTTATTGTTTAGTAGGTTTTTGACTTTCTTCCATCATTGTTCAGCTAAATATTTTTGTAATAACTTGGGGAATATTGTGATCGTGTGTCTCCAACCGCCAGCTGTCAACTGCTGACCTCTCTGTTCCTTGCATCTGTAACATTACAAGCCTTTGTCCTGGAAAGAGTTACGATGTTTCAATCAAATTCATTGTGAAGTTACAAAACCCATAACATGATCTGGATAATGATTGCCTGGATACACTTATAAAATATATTTTAGAACCCCTCAGGGAATAGAGATTGGAAAAAAAATCACAGACATTACTCCCCGCTGTTTGCCACTAATTGAATGAATGATCATTGCATGAGCTGAGTGTTGAACGTGAAGCCGTCTGCAAAGGTGTGTGGTAAATAAAATGTGCAGAAGCCTAAAACCTCCAAATAACAGGGCCAAAACAGAGTGCTGAGCTGGGCACAAGGTCTTTGCTTAGCCCACACAACTCTGGCATCTGATTGAGAAATTACTAGTTGGATTTCAAACTCTGCCCTTTTCTCTCCTGTGACTTTTACCCAAGATTTACTAAGTCTCAAAGGCCGTAGTAATTATTGCCACAGGGAGCTGTGATAGAGAATTGGTTCACAACCAATCAAAAATCACAGCAACAGCCACTGAAGAGCTGTGTTTGTCTTTTCCGTCTGTGACTCAGGAGCTTGCTCACATTCTGGGACACTGGCA
The DNA here is from genome assembly GCF_019232065.1 of Centrocercus urophasianus. Classification (NCBI taxonomy): domain Eukaryota; kingdom Metazoa; phylum Chordata; class Aves; order Galliformes; family Phasianidae; genus Centrocercus; species Centrocercus urophasianus. The sequence goes on along the minus strand of NW_024884733.1, from coordinate 15,091,679 downwards.
GCCTCGTGACAGATGCAACCAGTTTCCTAAAACCTGAGGAATATGACAAGAAGGTTGTCTAGAATACAAATGCCCAACCTAGCACACAGACCAGTTCAAAGTGGTGCCTAATAAGTGTTGGCCCTTGTTTTTCCTCACCAGTACTCATGGTGCCAGCTTTGGGCATTGCTAGTAACATGACCTGCTACAATTGCTTCTGCAAAAGACTGTGGGGTGACACATCGGTTAGAAAACACCGTTAAAATTAGTTAAAAATTAGTTAAAAACCCATTGAACTAAGCCTTTCACTGCATGCAAAGGTTTATAAACTGAGAGTGATTTCTCTAATATTATATTCCTCCTCCCTTCTTTTTCATATAGATGCAAACAAATTTTCACAGATGCTAATTTCTTTATCGGGGATGGCTTGGGATCTCTTTCATTTCAGTGTCTGGTGTGGGTGATTGGCCTCTTCACTCTCTTGGGTTTGATTCTGCACATTCGCTGAAATGCCAAAACATTTGAAGTAAGACAGTGACAAAAAGTGGATTACAAATTGTGCACTGTCGGTAATGAATTTTCACAGGAGTCATTTGTGATCAAATGTCTGGTGGTCTGCAATGTGCTTGTGAGGGGCTATTGTGAAAAGTTTCCTGGTTGTCTGAATAATGTGATAAACGGACAGCAATGCCATGAATTCACCACCTGAGCTGGAAAAAAACACTTGCACATTTCTTTTTATACTATTTATACCTGTTCGTGGTAGGCTTTGCCTGTCATCCTTTGTCAAGGTGTCCAAGAACTTGGCTGAAGGAAATTTCTTTTATATTAAAAAAAGTTCTTGGAATGATTTTCCGGTCTTGCATGCTTTGTTTTATTTTAGCCTCTGGGATTTTCAAACAGGTGAGTTACCATCTACTAAAACCATAAAGAAATAGAAATGATGCTCAAAAAAAAAAAAAAAAAAAAAAAAAAGTGCCAGATTGCAGAATTGCTGCAAGCCTTCTTACTTGCTACAGGTAAACTAGTCCTGCAATGAGATGCTCTCTATTCTCCCTCCAAGATCCAGAACGAAGAAACTCATTGCTTATGCTGCAATTTTGATAACCTAACTGGCAGAACAGTTATTCAAATTTTAAGCTTCTAAATGCGGCAAGATCAACCTGGCCATCCACATAAATAATTTTGACATGATAAGTATGCGAGTGTGATGATAACTGATAAGTGAAGCAATTACCTTGCTTTTTTGGATTATATTAAATGAAGATTCTGATAGAGTAATGAAAAGAGACAAAGCAGACAAAAAGGCGGCTGTAGAGCTTTTGGGCACTGTGTTATCTCTATTATACCATATTGAAATAGAGAAGCTATCACCAATCATGCTTCCTATGTAACTTCTAGCTTCTAACGGTGAACAATGAATAAATTGTCACAAGACAGTAACTGATAAATTGGGATTGGCAGTGCTTTTTAAAAGTGTAAATAAACTTATCAGCCCCCTCACCCTCCCAGCTAGGCAGTGCAGTTTGCATAGGATTTTTTATTTTGGTACGTAGCAGTTTGCAAGGTCTCCTTTCATTTACCCACCTCAATCATCTTTTGTTTGGCCATCAGTTTTAAGTAGCCACTTCAGCATAAGAGTTTACTCCCGCAGTAGCATCCTTTTTGTGGTACACAATAGAGCAATTTGCTTTTGTGCCTATATATTTTTTTACTCCAGTTGTTGTCCTCTCCTAATTCCTGCCATTCCAATTAGGAGGCACTCTAATTATATGCTTTTACGCTGGCTTCTATTTGCATGCAGAGGCATACAAAGATATAAATAGCACTTCCAAGCAAAGGTGCCCAGTTCTTAGTTTCTAAGACAACTTTGAAGACACTCAGTACCTCATGGATTAATTAGAGTTCTCCAGAACTGTGCTATTTCTTTCCAAGACAGATCCTGTTTTTTTCTGCAGTTAGTGGGAATTCTGCTACTGATCTTGGCAGGATCTAGCTCAACATTCTTTTTGGTGGGGATCATGTGCTGAAACTGATATTTGTACATTGCATTCTTTCAAGACAAGGCACAAATGGAAGGGGAATGTCATTCCCCTGTTAAAATTAATTAAGTAACCTAACACCGTACATCTGGGGAGAGGACAGAAGGGGAAAGGAAGTTCTCCTTGTTCTCTGTTTACCATTTGAGGACTGCTTCATGCTGCAATAGCATAGCAGTGCTGTTACTACGGTCTCTTATGGTCTGCAGCCAGCTAGGCCTAAAGGCAGTGGCAGAGATCCTGCTTTGTGGGGCTCATCGCTTTAGGGTGACCACATCTTATCCCAGCAAGAAATTCATCACTTTTTTTTTTTTTTTTTTTTGACAGATCATATCTGCACTGCAGAAATTGGTGGGTAAACCAGGCAGTTTGGAGATCTTGGTGGAAAAACGCTGGGATTTTAGAAACCCTGTGCAGCCTGGGAAGCAGTTGAGAATTCTGGAATGCTGAATGGACTCAACTTCCTTCCCCACTGTCAGGAACAACAGAGGTGATCTGTGACCAGCAAACTCTGACAGCAAGCATCTGTCACCCTTCAGCTTCCCACCTTGATATCTGCAGCTGAAAATCTCTGATAACGAAGGCTAAATGCATACTGACAAACTATAGTCCCTGCTGAGTGCTTCACATTGGCGTTATTAGACTTTGGGATTAATGCTCCACAAGGGTGTATTGTTCTCACACGTTGTTTACTTATTCAGAAAGAATTTTTGGTTTGGAAGTCTATTTGTGCAAACCAGGGAGATCACAAACTGAATTTTACTTTAGGAAAATGAAAGACTCTTTTTCCTGCTATTTTACAGGAGTTGGTGGATTATGCAGCAAATTCTATGGCTGTGGAACTGCATTAAAAAAAGCTTTGACTACTCCCATTGTTCTACGGGATCAATTGCTCAGTTCCATCTCCCACTGAAGTCAATGTCGAACCTCGCAGTGAATTCAATGCTGCTGTTACTTATTTCAAAAGAAAGCATTTTAATTGACTCAGAACTATCCAAGCACATATACATCTTGCCTATGTAAACACATTTTTGTTTCTATTATCCCAATATCTGTTTCCACCCATACTGTTTCTTTACCTGTGTGCTTAGTTTGCACTAAATTGGCGAAAACTTTCATTGTAAAGATTATAGGTTTTTCAGAATTTCAAGTTTCAAGCTCGAGAAAGTATGAAAATGTCTTACAAGCCCTTTGGGTGCTAAAAGAGAATACAGCTCGGCTGATGGTAGACAGTGTAAGGCCCTGGCTGCCACTGTAATGTGGCAGAAGTGCTCATGCCCCCATGCTTTGGTCTGATAGGGGAACTGACCTGACAGTGGGGAACTCTTTTTGTTGGGCTGGGTCAGTTTCCAGCGAAATCAATGGCTGTGTCTCTCTTGGCTGTGTCTTTCTCAGCTGTGCAGCCACCTGTGCAAGGGCAGTAGAAGGAGGGCACAGCTATGGGTGGGAGAGACCACCCAGGACACCCCTTCTAACGGTTGCCTGCTGGTTCGATGGCCTCATTTAAGGTGTAGATAAGGCCACGGCCTCAGAGAGCACAGTGCCATGATGAAGGACGTGAGAAATAAATAAAGGAAAATCATTACTCATTTTTCATCAGAACTGTAGCAAACCCTTTGACTAATGTACATATTTGAGCTAGGATACATTCCTGAGGTTCATTGTCCCATATCTGGCTGCTGACTATGCTCACACCCAGCACTCCACCAGATCTAGATCAGCTACCCTGAGCTGTGGGAAGCAAGTAATAGCAAGGGTCAACACTCTTCCCAAGCTGCCCAGAGCAATTTACAGGTTATTTCCTGGCAGTTGCCTGGAAGGCCAATGACGTAACCAGGAATGTCAGCAAACATAACATGACACATTTCAAATTCAATTTACTGAAACCTATTTTTAATCATGTAAAGAGTCTGATGGGATGCATCAGTAGAATTGGGCTTATGGCAGTATCCATTTTCAAAAGTACTCACGAGTTAGAAATTTAAAGTTCCCAACATAAGGGCATTAGTAGCATAAATATCTTCAGTTTTCAATGGAATTCAAACCCCAGAGTCGCTGAGGTGCTTCCTGAGGTCTGTACTTTGCCCTTGAGAAATTGTATTTTCCCAATCTATTTTCTACTGAAACATGGAATAGACAGAATTACTAAGATATGAGAATTGATTCTCATACAAAAGATTACACGATTTGCTAGATCTGTTTTTTTATGATCATTGATAAAATCAAGGAGAAAGACTAACTGCTGCTTCTTGATGGGAACTGTGGAACACAGAGGAAGGGCTGATAGAAGAGGGTGGAGGTAGTTTTCAAAGCAATAGATCAGATCAACTTCGTGTCACCTAACACACTGACCACATTTTCCTTTCATCTTTACTTTCAGCATTTTTGGCCTGCAAAAGATAGAAAAACAGACCGATTCCCTACAATTAGAGCTGGGTTTCTGTGTGATGGTACAGAAACTGGTAACAAATTGCTTTGCATATGCAGATTTCTCCTGGGATACGTTTCTAGTGCTGGAACCTTCTTTTCAGGATGAGCATGCATTACAGAGGCCCGAGTTGAAAAGCACATGCACATTTCTCTGGAACAGGTATTTCCAAACAGTTCTGGACTGTTACAGCTACTTATAAAACTAGAACCTCACTGTTATCTGAACCTTATTTTTAGGAGTCTATCCATGCAGAGATTTTTCTTTCAGTATTACACAGGTCAGAGCTGCCCAGCACAGTTACTTTCCAGTGAAGATGTGCTTTGTAGCACTCTTTGTCCTCATCGGAAGTATCCCACATGCAGCAGGACGCCAAGCCCTGAAGAGTAGAATATGATGTAAGACTTCAGAGCTATCTGGCTGAAGATACACATTCAGGGATGGGAGCCGCAGAGCAACTGGCTGTTGAGGTAATATTTTCCCATAGCTTCACATGATTTGGAAAACTGATACATGACTTTTGGTCTGGGCCTGCAGTAATAATCAGATAAGTTCAGAAAGACATTTGGTATTGATCTACTCCTAATCAGAAATCAAACTTAACCTTATCTTATGACAAAGTGTAATTAACTATTTTGTTAATTACTATAATTATCCTCACCACGTTTATTTTGACAGCAGTGTCAGTAGCAGAAAACTATTTACTTAAATTGCTGTTGCCTATTATGAATTACAAATTCTTACAATTTTGACAAATGATTTTATTCTCTTTTTAGCAGCATGTTTCGCAACAGACAGCTTTCCGGGAAAAAAGGGCCATCTACTTGAAAACCAAGCTAGAAAGGTCACACACAGATTAGCTATACTGGAGCTAACAAGCAGCACATTTGACTGAATACAAAAAACTCTTTTCCTCCTCTTCTATTTGGGATTCCTTGGACATCTACACTACATTACAAGATGTGGAAAGGAAGAACAAAAAGAAAAAGAAGACAAAACTGGAATGACCCAGAGGTAGCCAAGGGACTAAATGTGACCAATGAAATTCTACAATATGTTTTACTGATTGAAAATTATCCCTATCCCTTTTCTCTGTCTATGGCATCACAAGGAGAGGGAGAACACACAGAAGCAGCATGGCACCTTGGTGGTGCTCCAGAAAACAGTACTGGTTTTAATTCTACCATATCCCAAATAGGTGACTTGGATATGAAACATGGTTGCGGCCAGAAATCTTTGAAAATGCAGGAATTCAGGTGGGAGCTCTTCATATGCTTTTAAAACTGGAATCAGACATCTGCTCCGTGCTTCATTTAGCATCTTCTATTCTTAACTAAAATACTTTTTGAGCCAACTGCTTCAGCACTGCAATTCCTCCTTTCTGCCCAGCAGAGCTCAACCTCTGGGGAGAACTGACAGAGCTTTTAATACAGCACATTGTCAAAGCAACTGAAGTTCTGTTGCTGGGACAAGGCTTACCCAACAGAAAACAAGGACTTGCAGCGCTGCTGGAAAAACTGTTTGCATTAAGATTGGTCTGTATTTTCTGGGAGTTTCATCTTCTACTAGGAAAAGGAAGGAATAGAGAAGAAAGTAACTGAACCACATATGGCTGTAGTACCCTGCATGGCTGCCGACTTGCAGAGTCTGCTTGCTCCTAAGTTGGATTCTTTCTTTCTTGTCTGTAAACAAACTTCTAGGCTGCTGCTGATTCTTCAGAGGTGCCAGTATTAGATTTTGAAATGTCAAAATGAGTGAGAAAAGCTGGACCACAGAAGTGTGTAAGCTGATACATCCCCTTTGTAGAATGGCATTGATGGAGTTAACTGAGTTGGCACCTCTGCTGTGATAGTAGAACACACACAGTGTTTCCTAAGTGGTAATGACTAACATGGTCAGCAGTTGGTGCCAATACTGAGCATTTGGTTAACCTCCTAGTTTGCTTGTAGCAAAAGTAATTTACTCAGTACACAGATATCTTCCCCAGTCTAATCTCCTTGATGAGAGATTACAATGGGGTGGCAGGCTGAAGTGGCATAAAATTCCAAATACCGTATCTATTTTTACTCATTGACAATAGAATAATATCCGTGGGACAAGGATTATGAAACTGAGAAAAATATTGTTTAAAAGCCAGCTTTTTTCCTGGTTTAAAATTACATTGGAGCATATCTTAAAAAATGAAATACAAAGTTCATTAATGTGCCATCCTAGGATGGATTTCTGCAGCATGTGTCTGCAGGAGGGGGAGTTCAAACTTACACAAAGCCACATGGAAATGAATGTGTTATTCAGATGTGGGGCTATTTATACTGTATGTATCTGCTTGATTTGCGAGTAAGAAACAAAAAGATCAGAGCATGTGACATGTGACTAATCACAAAGGGACCAGGGAGCTTGATTTTACTGAAATACTGATGTGGCTTTTGATACTTGATGAGTTTCTACAGTCACATGACAAGATAAAAAATTCAGTTGTCATTAAAAAAAAAAAGTAATTCTGGCCTTTATTAGAGAAGACAGTTTCAAAAAATGTCTGACTGTACACATAGTGTATTCTGAGTATCCAGTGTGTATATGCACTGTATACAAATACTAGAGAGAAAAAAAACAGCCAAAATACACTTAATATAAACCTTGTGATTTAGCCTACTTTTAGAATTTTACAGCCTCTGAATCATGATTTTTGAATGCATGGAATTGGCAAAATACCATCATCATAACTAAGCAACAGCCTAATAGATAAATCTAGATGCATTAACAGGATGTGGAATGTAATGTCAATAAATACTAGATAGGAAATGAAATTCAAATAATGAATACATTTGAAAAAATGAATCATTTCAGAGATATATCAAGAATAAAGACAGAGAGAAGGGCCTAGTGCTTAATTGCTCTATTTTCTTTGCATACAGCAGAAATTTACCAATTATATTAATTGGATTAGGATCAACAAGCAATTTTAAAAAGTATAACTTTAATATATTTATGTAATATTGGTTATTGATTATTTACTTGGGTTAAGGTTGTCACTGGTACTTGTAATATCATTTTGCAAGTTTTTGTTTAGTTCTTAAACATCTATTAAGTCTAAATATCTAAATATTTGAGACCATCAACAGGATGACAGTAATCCTCACTCCCATTGTGCATTTCTACAACTCTATTCCAAAATATGCATTGCAAGGAACAGAATAGCCAAGGAATACCTTCTCACAGACCTAGAATACTGAGATGCAGCCTGGTGAAGAACACAGTCATGTGGAATGTTCCTGCTCTCACTGCCTGCTCTGCAAACTCATTGGCATTTCTGCTCTGCTTTTCTCTTTTCCTTGGATGCCAAAGAGAACATTTCTAGCCCTGATTACATTCCTGAAGCCTAAGCACCACCACTATCAAGATAATGATTTATTTGCATGAAAGAAAATCTCTTGCAAGCACTCTGCCACAAGCAAGACTTACAAACCTTGTACTTGCCCACCCTGGTCCTACGGCTTTTCACAATTCCCATGAGGATGGCTGGTCATCCCTTCCACCCCACTCCTGGTTTTGGCCCCTGGCAGTCCCTGTGCTTGCAGGAGGCCCATTGCCACCCCATGGTTCTGGTGGCTGTGGGGAAGCAGATGGACCACTGGACCACTGCTCCAACCCAGCCACTGTGGAACGTGGGACTGCTCATTTCCTCCAGTGCCTTATGAGGGAAAAGTCCCAGATTTTGCTGTCAGTCACTCTCTGTGTTTTCATCAACAGACTGTAACACATTTGCTTTACCTCCCTCGTTTGCCCTTTCTGTTTTTTCTTTAAAAACAATTTCTCTGTATTGGTCTTATGATTTAATAAAGCTATTCTCCTGTTAAGTGCAAAAGGTTTCTTTCTTTCTGCCACCATTGTGCGCACTTCTGCAGCTTCCCATTACCACAGCTCCTGCTTCAAACTATCATCTTTAAAGGTCACTTGTTTCCTTACACGTGCAGTCAAGCCCAACAATGATTTAATGACACCTGAACAAGCCCATATTAAAATTACCACACTGCGATCATAAATAATTATTAAGCAAAAGAAGTAGAAAGCAAACACATTTCTTTTTGAGAAACCAACACCAAAGATATTAGTTAGAATGTTAAAGTATATTAACCAATTACATAAAACCCTTTCATATTGCCTTGCTTCATTTCAAACACGGCACGGGCTATTTTGTATGTGAACTCGAGTGGAACGAAAAGCTGCAGAATGCAATTTGTGTCAGGAGCCGGACTGCAGTGGGACAACTAATTCTAATTAGCGCTGGTTCCCTGGGGCCACCGCTAGGCCTCGCGCGCTGCCGCTGCTCAGCCCCAATGCCCGCAACAGGTGGGCCGGGCCTGCCACCGCCATGCCGACAGCTGAGGGCAGCCCCTGGCTGGACACCCCTAATGAAGGGCCCAAACAGGCAGCCGCTGGGCGCGATGCCTTCAACAGGCTTCTCCATCCACTGAAGGATGTTGGCTCTGCTAATTGGTTGAAATTAAAGTGGCAGAAGGATTTGCCAAGAACCGCTAGGCTGCAATGCTGGGCTCATTTCAACCTTGCAGCCGAAAATTCTCTGCCTGTCAGCACAATAAGGGTGTGATGAGGAACAGGAATTAGCAGGGGGAAAAGTCTTGGCCATCTGATAGTGCTGGTATTCTATTCAGCATGTCCTTAATGAAAAAGATTTCTGCCACTCATTAATATTCAACCTTTGACGCATATTAGAACTATGCCTTTAAAGCTGTGCTGGTAGTGTCCGGCAGCAGTGGGCAGGAAGGCACCAGCTGTTAACCTGCCTGTTTTACTTCCCAGCTAAGCCTCATTTCAAACCATTCTCTCCAAAGCAAAATGAGGTAAGACATGCGTCAGACCTGATGCCGTGCACGAAAGCCACCTTTGTACGAGCATGGCCAGCCCTGCTGGAGGGAGGCAAGGCAGGTGGAGGTGCAGCAGGGTTTCACAGAACGTGCCAGAAGAGGTGGTTTGGAAACTACAGAGCAATGAAGTGCATGTCATGCAGATTAGGATTTGCATAGTCCTGAACAGCTGAACAACAGTGAATAACTTAGTTTAATTCTGCTGAATTATACATACCAAGTAATATCAGAAGAATGCTTAGCTACCAGAGATTTCAGCATCTAGGGGTTTGACATACGAACTGCAAAGCATTCATTCACCCTGCTTTTCTCCAAATACTGGACGATGCGAAGCTATGACCGAAGGGGAGCAGGAGAAGCCTTGGAGCAGCTCTGCTCTCAGAGGGACCCACCCAGCATGCTGCGTGTACTCCCCACATGTTTTATCCAGACTACACTCCCAGTTGCACTGAACAGCCCTCAGTTCCTCTAAGATGAGGGCTTTATATGGGAGCTTGAGATATTCATCATTTCTCACCAGTCTTAAACGCACTCAGAGTTTGTTTCTCTATCTTTACTACATTTACTTTTGCTGTGCTTTTCAGTTAAAAAGCTCCAGAGGGGTGTGCCAACTACTAGTATGTCACAAGAATGATTTTATTAAGAAAACGCCTCAGATACTACCTCGTAGCATTTTCCACTACTATTGTTTAGGTTGCACCAGGGGCTACAATGTGGCTTCCTTTAATGGTACATTTGCATAAGTTGATCTGAAAGATCCCCATGTAATGACATTACTCCAGGGTTGGCCTGTCATCTCATAAAAGCCTGAGGTGCTGGTCCCAAGGAGATCAAACTCAAGAATTAACTAGTCTTCATAAAATGGAAACATCTCTACAAGCAGTAAAACTAATGATTATCATTTCTTTTTGGCGATGGTCTATGCCAAGCTAGAAAAAACGGAGCTTTCAAACACTGACAATCTGGTATATTGAAGTATGACCATTATTTTTTATTTTCCACATTTTTGGTCCAAAGACAGTTCTGAGTAATTGATTCCCATAATGAGCTATGGTTCGTTAGTCAATTTAATTTATAATTGAATTGGATGGATGTAACTCTGTGTAAAATTGTCTCTGAAGAATCTGTTTTGTTCGTCTGTTCAACTTCTGACAGGGATGGAAGAAAATCTAAATTATTCCCTTCTGCAAGAGGGACAAATTCTGAAAGTCTCAGCATCCCTGGTGAAATTAAGAGGAAAAATATTTTTAATAGTTGCCATGCAAAAAATAATATGGCTTTACTAAAATTTACACAACCCTGACAATTAACACATCAATGCCTGGAACAGTGGCCTAAAAAGAAGACCAAAACATGGAGAAATATATGGATCAGCACTCCTGCTTAAACATTTGGAATGTTTGGAAAGATCACGAAAAACATGGATAGATTTTTACTAATAAATCAGGTTTCACTTCTTTGCAAATGCTGCAAGATCTGGAGAATCTGCTTCTCCATGCTTTTATACCCATATTCTGATTATGTATCTTCACCAGGAAATGCCCAGTGTGAAGAATCAGACCTAGCAGGTTAATTTTTTCTTCTGTTTACAGCTTGGAAACTCAAAATTGCTCCTCCTGACATTAAACATGGGAGAGCTTAATTCTAGTTTGGGTTTGGAAAATGTTTTGAGACTATCTGCTCTACCCTCTGTGGGTCTTCTCTCATCCATTGTGAAGTTCATGAAATAAAATACTGGTATATGAGAATGGCTCCTGCTTAAGAGTAGAGTCAGGGAAGAAACGTTGGTTTAGGATTTTGAAGATGAACACAAGGTCCCATTTTTAAGTTAATTTTGCCCTGGGGTTTTCTGGGTTTCAGGGCTTACATACAAAACCACTTTTATTTCAGAGACAATATTCAGGTTCACATTATGTGCTGAATACACTTCCCTCATCATTTTTCATGTCTAAAGATAATCACTGAGAGTCTCTGTCTCTATTACTGGTCTTAGCAAGACATACTTGTATTGAATGATACATTTAGCTTATAAGGAAAAGGAAGTGAATTAATTCATTCAATATTTTTTATTTTTCTATATAGAGATACAGATATTTGTCATTGAATGTGAGCTAGCAGACATACAAGCTAGCTGTAAAAGAATTGCTACACTGTTATGTAGGCGTAGTATTTCTTGTAATCTAACCCCTCGCAAAAGCAAAATATACATTCACTGTTTGCTGAAAAAAATAAAATGTACTGAGAAGCACTGAAATGGGATAGGTGATGATGATCAGCTATTATCAGTCCCAGCAGGCACATATTTTTTCTTAACAGCCACAGGACTGCTGTTCTGAAAGCCAGGCACAAGGAATTTTTAGTTTAGAGCATTTCACACTGCTCTTTAGAGGCAGGCATGACACACGGCTGCACAAACTCTTATGGCCTCCAGTTAAGGGGTCGCATAACAACCTCATTTGTCTACTTTTGCATCAAGTCCTCAATAAATTCTGATGGGCAACAGGCTCCTAGGCTCCTTAGGTTATCCAGATAATGGTTTTTTTTTTTTGCTTTTCCTATAATAGTAATAGCAGAAGTGCTGTGTCCAATCTTCGTCCTATTTTGGAGTTTGTTTATAACATTTCTGACCTTTTCTTCCACACAACTGTTTGCTGTGGAAGAAAGGCTATGAGGTAAACTCAGCAACTGGTCACACCTACCCACCTTGACTAATATGAATGAGGCAAAAAAGTGGAGACAAGGAGAAAACTTGGCCTGTTATATGCTCTTCTGTATTGCCACAGGCTGCTTATTTCTGAGCAAAGCCTGACACGCAATAGCAGAAGGAGGCTGGAGCTATTGAACTCTGTTCTTATTCTTAATTATTATATGCTTGCTGAGAAATTATTTAATATAAATAACTTTCAACACTGTGAAGTCACAGGAGACTATGAAAGTGGTTTCTAAAAAATGTTAAAGCTGACATCAATCATTTATACATAATGCACAAAGCAATGAGGGCAAACTCTTCAGCACAGATAAGAGATGTCACAGTAAACTTATGTTCCAAGGCAGTGGTATCAGTTACAATCGATCACTTGGTAGCCAGTGCAAGTTACATTTTTACTTTAGTCTTTAAACTCTTTTGACTGCACTACCAAAAGTATTGTTTTAATCTAAAGTGCTAGATCAATATTTCTGATCAATAAGCATTCATTTCCAACTAACAAGGACAATGGTTAGTGGATTCCTTTAAACATTTTCATTTCAAGGAAATCTCTGCTGTTCTAGAAATCAGATCTCTAACAAAGTGTACAAGAGAAAAGAAAATGAGCATGAAATGTTGAAGAGACCTGCCAGATAATTTCAGCTTTTCCCCAGCACAATTTTTCTTTCTCCTATAATGCTAAATCAGTACATCTTCTGAATGACCTTTGTATATTAAGGGATTATGAAATTCAATAGCATCACCATTAATTCTTTCCATCAAAGTACACAAAGCCAAACCAAGCCAAACTCAAATTACAAATGCACACAACCAAACAGACAAACCTCAGCTTAGAGAATTACACCTGATTCACTAGGTAGAGCCAAATGATATAGCTCTGTGGGTTTCAGAGGAATTCCATTTACTTTCAGTTCAGATGAGTAGGGCCACAAGACCAGGACCAAAGTGGTGGCAACCTCTGTCCCAGCTGACAGCGAAGAGCTGACCTCCTTAAGGAAGGGTGAATCTTTCTTCCTGGCCACTGACAGACATTGCAGACGGGGCTCTCCTTCCCTGTTCCCTGGAAAGTCCAGACACCATCTTGCCAAAACATCTGGAAGGTCTTTCTGTCCCGCTTAATTACTGCTGGGCTTTTCAGAGCAGGACACAGTTATGCTTTAAATGTCCCAGGACTCTGATACATATTAGAGACAGGTCTGGCTATAGAAAAATTAGGACTTTTGCCACAGTGGTGTTCATAGACCACTTCCTTTCATTTTACAAGCCTAGCTAGGGGAGAACACGTTGTTTTCAGTGCCTGCAGCTGTGCTTAGCAGTCACCACTAAACTCAATGTTCTCCAACTTTCCATCATCCCCACACAATGATTTGCTTCTTCTCACACTCTCTTCTCTTCAAGGCTAGCTATTGTTTACATGACAAGAAATACTACAGCTAAAATTAAAAAATGAGAGGATTCCTTCAGGCTGGGCTGTCTACATCCCACACTGCAGCAACTACACATCTGGTGCCCTCCTTTCCCTCCCAGCAGTCTTAGTAATGAGACAATGGAAGCTGTTCACTTGCCCACAAACATCTCTTACACAAGGTGCGAAGGCAGCTGATGTAGACACTGCCTGTTCCCTGAACTGCCATCTCCCCCAGAAGATGGGTGCTGAGGGGACTTGAAGCCATGACTGGTGTGCCCTGTGTCTGGTGACTTCTGCACTCACAATGGCACTCACCCGTTGTCATCCCACAACATGACATTGGCTTGAAAGCACAGTTCAGACAGAGCAAGGCAGAAAGCCCCCCACACTCTACCTTCTTCATAGCTGGTGACAGAGCTGTGGTTTGGACTGCGTGCAATTAAAGCACTGCTTTGTACTGTTCACACAGTCTTCACTCCCCTTCGCATATTCACGGCATTGTTTTGGGTTTTTAATTTATTCCAAAAAAATCAAAGCTAAGCCAAACAATTTGTCTGTTTCTATTTGTATTTATCACAACCACTGAATTTCATCTGGTTTTCCCCTGGAAAGATAAAACAGGCAAAATTTACTCAAACTGTTGCTGAAATACATGCATCCCAGTGAACTTTCTGAGGATTTTGGTCAAGTTCAGGGGTTCATACCATCTTTGCCCTTAATTCCATAGATGAAATATAGGAAAAGCCAGCAGCTAAAGTGGGTTGCATGCTGATTATACTTTTCTCACTGGGAAATGATGGGAAAAGAATTTTGGCTCCATTAAATACAAAGTGTCCCTTCAGACAGAAAGCTTAACACAAAATGAATGGAAGGTCAAACTTTTGTAGGGCTATTAATCTGTACTGCGACTTATGCAGATTGGAAAATATATGAGAAATGTAAACACAGTGTTCACTCTGCATTAGATAGCAGAAGATATGCAGAGCCTGAATAGATAACCTTTTGTGAACACTGGGAAGCTGGATTTTATGTGAGAGCTGTACAAGTCACTACTCTATGGTGCCAATTCATCCAGTACAGGACTGAAATATGAAGGAGTGGGTGAAGGAGGAGGGACAAGAGGAATAGGGCTGCTGGATGGATGCATAAATTTACCAAAAATGGTAAAACCCTCATTGACTTTGACTAAGCCAAGAAATCAGTCCTGTTTTTAAAGGCAATACAGCCAACCAACCATACTAGAAACACAGGAATTTGAGCAGTTCTAATTTACATGAAAATGCAGCTCATTTATGAACACCTCAAATTACACTAAACCTTATTACAATGTAACACATAATAAAGTGCTTATATTATTGTTTTCTTCTCTCTTTTTCAATCAATTTCTTTTTCCCCAGTTATTTTGGCATTGTTTTCCAGTCACAATTATTCCCTTATCGCAAAACACTGGTTCATGTTATTTCCCTGATCATGATTTTTCCATCCTTTACTGCTATGACTCTCCTCAGCTGGTCATGATCCTTTCTTCTGCTTCACTTCTGGGCTATTTCATTTATTTTGCCTCTTTCATTCCTCTTCTTTCCCTTCTGCTTTGCTTCTAGACTCCTTATCTGTCATCTATTTTCTTTTGTGTGATTTTCATTTTATTTATCTCATTATTAATTTCTTTGTACTTTTTGCACTTCTCCTGCTTCTATACTCACTTTCTCTCTGTTATTTCCTTATATACTCCAGTTCTTATATGAAGAACTGGATTTAGAAGAACCAGTGGGAGTTTCTGTGACTGTGTAACCATTTTCAAATTTGTACTAAAAGTGCAAATCAAACAAAGTTATTAGTAAGTAAAGACTAATTTAGTAGTTTCCTGCCACCCTCTGCAGCTAGGCTTACCTATAACTGAGTCCAGAAGAAAAAGATAATGCATGTTTTCCATCTTTCCACATTTCAGCCTGTAACACAGGTACCCTGAAGGCACCAGGATCTCTCCTTTTCACTGACAGGTTAGCTCTCAGATGCTCTGCTCGAATCACAGTTCACAGAGATGTGTAAAACTGTGACTAATTTTCCTCAAGCTCACCATATCCCTGGTGCGATGTACCAGCACTGGGTCTGCAGTGCCTTTTGCCATTGCTGACACCAAAACAAAGCAGAGGGAAAGAAGGCAGAAGAGAAGCTAAATCTATGACAAGTGTTCTCTACATGACCAGCCACAGCCTCACTGGAATGCAGAGCCTGCTGGTGACTCACATACTGGAATTTGGGATCCTCACAGTTAGGTATTGGAGGTACAGCAAAACTAGAAGTATGTTCAGTACACACAGTATATTAAGCAGCTGATGTTACATGCTTTGGGGGAATATTTCCCCCCAAATAACTGTGGGAAGTATTAATTATTTATGGAATATTTGCATAACTGCATAATGTGTCTAGATATAAATAACAGATTATTTGCATAACTGCATAATGCCACTAATCACGGGAAGAAAAAAAAGAATCAAATATTTCTGGCATTTGATCACACAGTGTCATATATGCTCCCTGATCCTTCCTCAAACTCTCCTAGAGAGAACCCAAAGCACAGCTAACCTCAATTCCCATACTCTCATGCCCCATAAAAGGAATAAGAGAGAGATTTTCAAATACTTCTAAATATCATGTAATAATAGCCCAGTTGCAAGGACCCCTACAGGCTGGATAGTGTTTTGCACAGATTATTTGCCCAAAACTGTAAGAGAAAGACAGATCGCAAGCACGATGTGCATAAGTTTCTGGAGCAAAAATACACGCCTCTGTCTCCTACCCTGGAAAATACCGTTCCCGTCTGTATCATAGTAGCAGTTTTCAGCACTAATCACAGACTGCTTCACACAGGGAGGAAAGTGCTGTAGAAAAAGACACTTGGACTCAAAAACATGAAGTGACTTTCAGTCAGACAGCAGATCAGGGCTGGAACTGGTAGCTCCAAGGCTGACCACCAGACCAGGCTGCATCTCAGTGCCAGCAGACAAATTATGTCTGCCCACTACAATCTGTGTTTGGTGCACAATGCTCAGCAGGCCCAGGCCGCTCTGTGCAGAGCAATCCACCTCTCCCCCTTCATTTAAGTTGGATCCTTTGATGTGAACCATCCAGCAACACATCAGCAAGGAGGAGGCCAAAACCAGCTGCATCCCTCTGGCCACAGCTTGGTGGTGTGGGCTTGGGTGTTGGGCTGGGAACAGGCTGGTGGCCTGGCTGAGGGAAGGGCAGGAGCCTGGGCCATGGGGAAAGATGTCAATCTGGAGGGATGGCTGCATGCACACTCCTTCCGCCCACCATCAGGGAGCTTGGAGAAACTTAGGAATCATTCCACTCTAGCCCAAAGACTAGACCACTAAACAGAAACAAGTCTGAAATTACGAGCTTGGTTCATCAAGCTTTAATATTCCTAATAAGCACTGTTCTTTTCTCTGTTAAAGATTTCCTGATAAGTGCTGTTTCTTTTCTCTGTTAAATACTATTTACCTCAATACTGGTGTTTTAACATACACAACACTGACTTCATTCTTAATGGTATTTTGGTCTAATTTCAGAGCCTGATTTCCCAGTACAAACTCAAGTAACAAATGTGTAATTATTCTCATAAATAACTCAGCACCTTACAGTATGTTTCAAACAAGTTTCCCCACAAGGCGCAAGTGCCTTATATTAAATTCTTTTAAAGTGTAAGTTGATTAAGGTAAAAATTAGTTGTTATTACCTTGTGGACATTTTAGTTTTCACAGCATTTCTAAGTCAGTTCTATCAGAAGTAGATTTGTTGCCGCCCACTGGTACAATCATCAGGAAAATTAATAATCATGTTCAGTCTGCATATAAATCATTGTGGTACAGGCAATTAATTTCTGTAGAAAAATGAAACATCTATACGTATCATTATTGTGCAAACTACACGTTATGAAAACTCAGATCCAACACAGTCAAATTACAAATGCAACACTCCTAATTTCAGAGTGTGATAATGCAGGGTCATCTAAGACTGGGAGGCCAGCGATTCTGAATAAATAATGCTGGCAACTCCTAGTAGTTTGTGGCTGTTATGCTGTGTTTATGCTGCATTTGTAATTCCTGAACCTGATACAAGCAAGCATGCTAACATAAAGTGAGTAAGTCTGGATGAAAAAAAAAAAGATAACAGCTCAGTTTTTTTTTTAATACAACTTTTACTACTAAAATTAGGCTGCTTGTTGCATTTACTGGACGTTGCCATTGCACAGGGTAGGTTTCTATATAGCGTGTTTCATTTTGGTTAAGGCCATGGTGGTCCTGGTGTGAACAGAAGAACGATGATGTGTATACATGCACACTACCATATGCCCCTTGTAAGCTGGATTTATATTTCTCTACCAACACGTGCTACAATCGTGCAGAGACATGTGTTTGCCAAAAGTTAGATAAACTTAGTATCAAGGCTATGAAGTTTAGTTTGTGTTTAAAATAAGAGAAAGTAAAGCGGTGAAACATTTAATATTTTTATGGACTTACATATTAAGATAGAATGTCCTGCAGCACTATGAGAGATATTGTTAGAGAAGACTGAAACTCAATTTCATTTGTTATAAATAAATAAAATGATTCCCCAAATCTCTAGATTTGAGTTTTCAATATTTAGGAAATCAATCAAGCAAAATTCACATACAAGAGAAAAATAATAATACTTCGCCACCAGCTTTTAGTCCATTAGATAAATTATTCTCTAGGGATTGATTTCAGTCCAATTCACCACACCTGAAAACATTTGGACAACATTTAATAATGCCTTGGACTTGAGGCTAAAGGCTGGCTGAATGGTAAAATCTTTACACATTTGTTGTTGCATTTTCAAAAGCCAGAATAAAAATGTGTAACAATAGAAGCATCCAGGAAGGGAAGCAACTGTACGAATGAAAATAGATAAAATAATTCACATAGTGATTATTCACACTGAAAAAGTGTAAAATACTATGAGTAAAATGTTTTCTAAAGGCATTTTAAAAAGATGAATGGGCTTCTTTATAATTCCCTCATGAAACTCCTTGTGCCACTTGATCCAGCTTTGAAATTAGGTACTTTGAGGTGTATGCATTCGAACTTCACTATGAAGTTTATTACTGAAAAACAGCATGTATCCATGAACAAGCAAACTCTCTCCTGAAAAATCTTGCAGGACTTTTTTAACAGTTTCTAAGATGAAAGCAGAGTCAACAAATAATTATCGAATATACGGAGCTCCTCTCATTTTGTAAGATCCAAAATAATTTAACAGGCCATATAAATTGCATTTGTCACCTAGTAAATGTTCAGATAGATGTGTACAGATGAAGCTATGAACTAAATGAGATATCATAGACAAAATATACCTAAATGCCTTACTGGATGGAACAGCACACTACCAGGGAGCTACTGCTGATAGTCAGAAAAGAGAGCCCAATTTCCTCATTAGGAAATAGATGTAAATAATTCAGGAATGATTTCCAGTGAGATACGTGATGCATTTAATGCATTTTAAATAGTAGAAAGAAACTCCAAATAAATGGTTCCGGCTTCCAGAAAGATATACACAGATTTTTATATTAACATATCGGATTTTGGACTACACTGATATTCGCAACAGTATAACAACAATAACAATAACAGCATAAAGACAAGTTTTTGCTTGAGACATTGGGAAAACTAACTCTGGAACTTTCTGTAAGCCTGGAAACAAACTCATCAGTTTGGTTGAAATAAATTTTCATGTCACTTTTGCCTCTTGCCTTTTCTTCCCCAAATCCCAAACGAAATCTGGATCTTGCAAATGTACATAGCCACATCCATAGCTACTTTTGAGTAATGATTCAAATAACTGCTCTTAACAAAATTTGGCAATTTGTCAGCTAACCTGTTGGCTTTATTGGGCAATCAGCGACCTATTTCAGGAAGTTCAAAGGCCATTCCCATGCCGGGATGAGTTGCCTGTGCCTATCTGTGCTACTCCTACTTACACAGGTTTAGTGTACACTTGTACATTTGTATACAGAGATCTAAAATGGTCACACACCACCCACATACAGCCCAAAACTGCTCTAGACTGTTAAAGTGTAGCTGCATTCTTTCATTGGGGTTTCAAATGACATTTTCATTTTAAACTTAAGTATTGAGCTGTGTCCAAATCTGTGTTATCATCTAGGTTTATATGGTCATTACAAAGCTTTGATAAACATCTAGGCCTACCATATAGTTGAGTATGATCTATCTAATCTATCTGTCTATCTTCTTGCAATTCTTCCCATATACAGGACATAAATCTTAGGCAGGGATTTGAGGATGTATTAGGATAGTATCAAAAGAGATGAAAATCACAGCTGTTCCAGCTAAAAGCCCTTCCTGATTTGTTAAACAAACATAAAACTGAGTTGAGAATTTCCCAGATTCACCTGGTTCAGCTGTATACAAAGAGCAGTTAAATTAAATGATCTTTCTCACAGAGGTCAAAAGTTAAGTGTCCCTGGTTACATGAAGCCTTATGCCTAATGGGATGATAATCCAATTCTATGGCATCTAGAAGGAATCTTTTTCCTGATTATTAAAAATGCGTGTCTATCCCAAGCAAAATATATTGGAACAGTGAGAAGTGGATCTAAAATACAACACCAGAGCAGAGCTGCAAAAATGTCAGCTTGGAACAGACGAGAAAAAAAAACAAACCAACAACAAACAGACAATTCCAAGGGATAAAATAAAAATAATTAGAAAATTACTTGCAAAGTCAAATGCTCATAACAAAAACAGAAAGAAGGCCGCTCTCACGCTGAAGTTACATGCCTTTTCCCTGGCAATGTTTATTCTAATTTTGATGTAACATTTTAATAATAGAATTAGCCACTGACAAAAGAAAGAACAGGAACTTCACATTGCAGGGTAGTAACTTCACAGCAGGTTTTGTTTCCATTGACAGTCACCCATATTATCAGTAATATTTTCCTGCTCTCATATGGATAAAATTGCCAGTCCCAGTTGCAAAGAAATTAAATGTCAGTGTGAAAATTAAAGCTCCTTTAACCAGAATCTTACAGACAATCAACCTTTCAATACTTCAGAGCTGTTAGCTGCCATGATTTCCTGGAGTTAAGAGCAGTCAAATTTACAAGAACTGTTATCAACACATTTTGGCGCATTTCCACTGCGTCACACTGCTTTCCATAAATAGTTTGGGAAATTTTGAACAGGTAAATAAAAGAGGCAGATATCAGGCTCCCCAGATAAAGGTGTGCATATGAGAATGCTAAGTGCATCTGAATGGCTTTCCAGGTGCAGGATATTTTCTGCAAACGAAAAAAGAATTGGAGACTGACATCAGTGACATACAAGTCTGGAAAAAGCCCAAGGATTGCACAAAGTCTTTGGAGACATGGTAGAATGCGACAAAAAGTTCATAATAATCTTATGCAAAATCCTCCAGTATCTTTGTTTTCATTGCTTAGGATGTAATCAGTTACAGCTATCTAGCTTCAGTCTGTAGACTGTCTTAAAGGCAACAATGTCTTTGAGTGGACTGCTACAAAACAGACTGTCAGGAAGAGCAAGATAAATCTAAATCTTTTCACAGCATTCAGTTAAATGCAAGTTATCCTGGGAGTTCCTATTACTCCTCCACGTGTTCTAGAAAATGATGAACCCAAAACCTCTCTCACCTTTATGTTCTATCCAGCTAGCCCTGTATGTAGGCAGTATAACCTGGATTTGGCAAAACATGCATTCCAGAAAGGTATCCAGTCCTGGTCTGGAGAAATTAAGGGTTACAGATTTTATTCCTCCCCCCACTCTTTGAGTGGCTGATCTATTTTATCATTAAAAATACTGGCTTTGTTTGTAATTTGACTCCCGGGCTTTGTCTGGGAAGCTACTGGTCCTTGATTTACCCTTCTCTACTAGCTTACGCAGTTTAATACCTGGAAATGTTTTTTCCTGAACATACACTGTAGTGTTATCTCTCAATCGTCTTTCTGATATACTGATTTCTTGAAGGCCCACTCACCATAAAACATTTTGTTCTGTCTTTAATGAACTTGTAGTGTTATTTTCTTGCACTTAACGTCCTTATTAAAATAGGAAAACAGATTAGGCTCAACACAGATTTCTGGCATAGCCGCACGCCAATGAGTACAAAAGTAAAAGCTCCTCTCTATTACTCACTTACTGCCCTGTTTATACAGTCAGGACTCCACCAGATATTTTTGCTATTTGGAGGTCAGAAGGAGTGCCTAAAATCTTCCTGAACTGGTGTGTTCCACTGCACAATTTCCCCTTTCATACTCACAGTTGT
This sequence comes from Centrocercus urophasianus, assembly GCF_019232065.1. Lineage (NCBI taxonomy): Eukaryota > Metazoa > Chordata > Aves > Galliformes > Phasianidae > Centrocercus > Centrocercus urophasianus. Next base: position 15,069,910 of record NW_024884733.1, on the reverse strand, counting down.
CATTACTCATCCCTAGGTATGCAACTTTGCATCAGAACAGAGCAGTCTACCGCTGCCATAGCTCTATGAGCCACTATGGCAACAATTCTCTGAGGGCTGCTGATCATCCCTGTGCAGCCCTGGCTCTGCACCAACAACAACCACACCCTCTCTCTGGAAGAGTTTTAGGCAGTGACCTTGCTCTAGTCATTGCACCAACACCCCAGACAGCAGCACAGGAACAAGTACAGGGCTGAGAATGAGTACCACTGTAAAGGCATCAAATGGTTGTGAACACCAGCAGTCAGTGATTCAATTTCTCCTGTTCAAGGACATCAGCCTGCTAATTAGTTACCAGGTTACCAATGTGCTGTAAAGGAGGAGGTAAGAGGCAAGGGAGGCAAGCTCCAATGCCAACTGCCTGAAAGCGGCCTCCTTCATGGCTGTGCTGAACTCTCTGCTGCCAACACTGTCACAGGGTTCTGCCTGAGAGAGTGATCTGAGCCGCTGAGCAGCAGCAGCACTTGGTGGGAAAAGTTCTGCTCTAGGCTGAGGCCCGTTGTGCCACCTGAGTGAGGAAGGAGGGTTTGAAGATTAACTTCACAGCTGCTTCCTTCCATCTTTCCCTTTACTACCAACAGTTTCTGTCCCCAGCATCCTGGCACCGTGCAGGGCCAGAGCCAGCTCATGTATGCAGGGCTATGCAGAGGCTGAGTGGCAGGATGTCACTGTCAGTGCTGGTTTGTCCCCTTCACCCTATCCCAGCATGGACTGATGATGAAGCAGACTGTGCTGGCAGCCAGGTGGCAGGGCGTTTCCCAACCTGCTTTGGCCCCTCACTGCTTTGCAAATGGGTGCTGAATGGATGCTCCTACCAGGCTTCCCCATAGCAACCTACCACAGACTGAAATAAATATGGAAACACCGAAGGATCCAACAAACCCTCCAAAATTTGTATGCAACTTAACTGAAGGAGCTGGAAAAACCACCTGTGACTTTTTTTTTTTTTTTTTTTTTTTTTTTTTCAGTTGACCTTCCCCAGTAGGCAACACAAACTCTGGCTTGTGCTAACACTGAAACCACTCAGTCCAAGGAATGAAATGCCAAGGAGCAATACAACAGAAACAGTGAGTGGTGTGACCTCTCACATGAAGGCTCTGATGACCATGAGGTGACCACCACAACCCATTTTGCAGCTCAACAGCAGCAGTGACAGAGCACCTTCCCCACTATGGATGGGTTTGGGGGTGAACTGGAGCAGAGCTCAGATGCAAATTCAACTGTGCTTAAAAGCTGCCATTTCAGGATTTCTTTCACAACAGAAATTTAATGAGACTCACCAATTTTCCCACATGCTAACACATTATTCATTGACAAGCACCTTAGACCAGTTGTTTTAGGGGAAACCCCCTGCCACAGGCCAAAATCTCAGGAGACTTTGGATGTATGTTAGTAGTTCCTGTTCAGTTTTGTGTTCAACACAGACTGCAGACAACCAAGATGGTTCAAGGGCTGTAAATACAGAGGGTCAGCTTTGGACTGATCTTCCTTCCTTTACAAAAAATTCACTGTTTAGATAATTTCCACTGTTGTCGCTCTCTGTGCATCTGTCTTATCCATCAATATATTCCCAGTGTGTACTTTGTTGCACGCTGTTTTAATTAGTGTTACACAGTCTTGTACATTCAGCAAAAAAAAAACCCTAAATATGACAAATGTGATTAAATGTTTCAGCTTTGAGAACATCAGCTTAGGTAAGCTTTTACACAATAAGGCATTAATAATCTTTTGCATAAGATATAAAACAATTTTGTGTGATTGATTAACTATGCACCGGTCCTAACAACGATAACAATGGATGAACACTTTACTCATTGTGTAGGCAGATACAGTCAGAGAGATATACATAAAAAGTTACCATAGAATGAGGAAGTAAATAAATGTATAAGTCAAATATTTGTGTTCTTATCCTTGGAATCTAATGATGATAAAGTTTATCGGATATTTTACATTTTACTCAGCAGCAATCATGTGGTTATCATTGACAGATGAAAATAAAGAAGATCTGGGTTATGCATTCCAGTAAATAAAGCATTTTACTAAATTTGCATGCATCAGTATGCATGTGTTTGTTTTTCTCTAAATGAAACAGTGGAGGATAAAAAAAAAAAAAAACTCAGGTCCCCCAAATGAAGAAACCAAGGCTCTCTGTACAAAAAGTTAATGTTATTGTAGTGTGTCTGGTGTGTATACACACCACTGCTCTCTACTGGGTTAAGTCAGAAATGCTTATCTTTGGCTCAAAATGCCTACACTACGACTAAGTGAAAATAATTTTTCCTTAGCTCACTTGATAAGAATTTTTTACAGAGCAGGTAACAGGTTTTAATCCTGATGCTTAGCATAAATTAAAGTGGCTATATTGTGTAACCTAGTGATGACAATCCCTATACGAAGGGCAATTGAACCTCAATCAGAATTACTATAAACTGAACCTAAAATTACAGTAAGAATTAAAACCAAATTTTTTAAAAAACAATTCCTTCTGATTTAAATGGTACGAGCTTCCCACGCAAACTGCCTGTGTCTTTGTTTCATGTCTCTGGTCCCCATAGGCAGAGCCATCCCAAACACCAAGCAGTTCAAAGAAGCAGATAATTAACTACTGCCTATTGTACAAATTGCATATTTTCAATTAATGTTCTACCTCACAGGCAGGGCAGTTAGTTTTAATCAGTCTCATGACATCAACTATTGTGGTTACTGTTCTCAGATACCAGAAGGCACCTTGATGGTGCCACACAGGCAGACTGCAGCCCTTGATGTAGCCCCTTCAATTGTACTCTGTGGTGTGTAGTGCTCCTTCCTAAATACTTGAAAAGAAAGAAGTTACAAGATGATAGAATCGCTTCAGGTCACACTTCTTGGGAGATGCTGCGTATATGAAATCCAAATGATCTTATATTCAGTTTTCAGAGATTCATGCCTACACTGTGCTAGTAAAGATGACATCGGAAATAAGATGGACACATCTTAGGAAAGTTTCAGAGTCATTTTGGTTTGGCATTTGGCTTGCAGCTTGCCCCATCAGTACCACTGCAGATGGTTACAGTTTGGAGCAACTTTGGGACTACGCTAATGAACTTCCATGGCCTCTTGAAACTGTAAAAAGGCTTTCCCTCTTGCTTTCTTTGTATCCTGCACTGTTCACAGTGTGCTGTAGAGCCAGGGTTAATCCCTTTGCTTTTTTTTTTTTTTTTTTTTTTTTTTTTAAATAGCCTTCAAAATTTCAACACTCTAAGTGAATTAAAAATATAAAGTGTTTGGGTTTGGGGTGGGAGTTGGAGGAGAGAACAGAAAACTCAGAGAGTAGAGCAAAAAAATACACTTCATTTTCACAAATAAGAGAATGACCTTTATAATGCAGTTGGAGCCTTGCTTCTTGTCAGTTATGGGTCAGTGCCCTATTACTGTATTGCCCACACACTGTTATTGCAGCAATGCAATTGCACCCCTAGAGGGAGGTTGTGTCAACATTTCTATTACAAACCCCTCTTTCCAGAAGGTTAAAGCCTGCCTGTCAGCAAGGAAATAACTTTATTAAAAACAAACCTTGATAAAAATCCACTTGGCCACTTTCAAATGACTACAGCTATGTCCCAACATAAGAAACACACTGGGTTCAAATGCTCTTGTGCAAATTCAGAGTGGTTTTGCTCAAAGCCCTCACTCAGCCTGGTTGCACCCAAGAGGCACTGGGAAGAAAGGTCCTCAAGTAAGCCCCAGGCTTCCTCCAGCTTCTCATGACATTCATGCCCTGGGTCATCCCTGGAGAGGCTGGAGCCTGGAGAAGCCAAGGAAGGTAAGATTTTCCCTGAAACCCAATCTTGTACCCTTTGTGAACTGGAAACTGGAAGCAAAAGACTGGTGAAATGTTTCACATCACCACAGACATCCGCAGATACCTACTTCTAGTGGAGGCTACTTTTGGGGTCCTGGTACAGAAATAGCAACAGTGACGTTTATAGCCACCCATCTGTAATGTTGGATGAAGGCTAAGGTTACAAATGCATAAATATAAAAAGAATTATAATAAACTTGTATTTGGCTCCATTTGTTTAAAAAAAAACCCTCATAAACATACATTGGAGCCATACACAAAAAATGCTTTTAGAGGACTCAAAGGGGTCTTTTGGTTGTAATAGGTACATTTACTTGGATTTTCAGTAAAAAAAAAATCATTTTATGTGTATATCTGACTAGTAGATATACAAATCCAGGCAGCTTTTTAGGGAGTCAGTTTTGTGTGTGTAAATAAGAAACGTCATTTTTTAAGATCTAATAAAAAAATCTTTAAATCAAGTACTTTATATTCAAACCTCCCTCTTTAAAATGAAAACAAGAGTCTGAAACCAGCCAAGCCAGAGCAGCTATTTATTCTACTGTGCAAACTCTCTCACTTTATGGGAATTTTCTCCTTAAGACAGACAGCTAAATAATAAATAAATAAAATAAACAGCGACATATTAAAAGGAAGAGGCTGTGTTCAGAACAGCTGAGGTTCACATGCACTCCTCACAATGTTTTGCTTTTGAGCTGTCTTCATCACAAATAAAAGCACCTTGGCCCAAAACTCCAGGTCAAAACAAGGCCAAAAGAGTAAGCCCTCAACACAAGTGCATGGCAAAGAAGTAAATGAGTTTCTTCCTAATATAGAATTCAGCTGGAAATTATAGTGCCCTCATACAGCATCAGAGACCTGCAAGCCCTTGTGAAATATTAACAAAGTAGAAAATCCCAAGATAAGACCCTAGAAGGAAGAATATACTAGTAGAAAGAGGGATCAGGGTGCATTGAATGGCTTCTCAGCTTGCCCTCTGAAAAACACCATGCAAATCACACTGTATTCTCTAAATCCCAACCCACTTGGCAGCAAGAACAGGAAAGGGTACACCAGAGATTGCAGGAGGCTCTGCTCCCCAGTCTGCTCATAGGCACTGCATGAGCACCAGACTGATGCCATGAGCAGAAGAGAGAAATGCAGGATGAGGACAAGAAAAAAAAAATGTCCCTTTGCTGTTCTGTTCATTGAGATTACAGTTGTTTTACATGAATTTCCAAGATTGCTCTGTAAATACAGCATCCAATGATGACAGCAAGACCTGCAGGTGTCTAATGGCTCCACAGCTCTGTGGATCTTGACTTTTTCCTTTCCTTCTCAATCCTTTTCTTCACTTAACTATTAGAATTCCGAATTCTGGCATTAGGTGTTTACCAATGACGTGACCTTACTCTGCAAATCTGGCCACTTTCAACACAATCAAGAGCTTTTCAACTACATAGATCCTTAAACAGTTTAAAAAAATTATCAGGACAGATCTGCAAACTGAAACCCTTTCTCTAAGGTAGTGTTGTTTCAGCCGAAGTTAAAATTATGCAGACCCTTCTAAAACCCTGCTTGTACACAGCCATGTCACTCCAGAGTCTATAAGCAACACTTTAATGTTTGGATCAAACACACAAATGAAATCTGAAGGAATGAAGGCTGATTCAGGAATGCAAGTCCATTAAACTATGCAAGTATGCATGAACTGTAAAAAGTAGATCCCATACATATCAGCCATAGCCCTTAGCTGTTAGCAGGTGTGAATCAGTCAGTTGTACAATTCATTTGTCTACCTAATTGCACTGAAGATAGGCTTTTACTTTGCCTATAACATCACTAATGAGTAGGTTTTTAGTTCGATCTAACTAATTAATTCTTGTTAACTTCCTTTGCATTGCTGTTCTTTTAATTTAACCAGAGACAGCGCCAGAGTTGCTACTAGTGTTTAGTCTCAACTAGATTACTCCTATTCATTAAGGGCTGTAATTGTTGGTCATACCCTCCCAAATGGTCATTACAACCTCTGGCTTGCATATTGAATAACAGCAATTTCCTGACTCCAACAGACTCTCATGTGAGGGAGGAGAAAATGCTAATAAAGAAAGAATAAATGATTCTCTGCTTCATTCAGTGCTGTGTAGATTTCCTTTACAGCAGAAATTGTACAGAGGTGGTAAAACGGGTTTCTTGCAGGCCCCCTACCTCCACCCGGAGTGAAAACAATAAGAACCAAGTCAAGCATTCCCTGCTACTGTGATTACAGCATCCGTAAAAGTGATTATATGGCTGCTGTAATCAACTTCAATGAAAGCTGCCTGTTAGAGCTTCAATAATTACTCATTTCTGTTAACAGCTTGCTTTCAGTTTAGTACTTTGTGGCCTAGGAAAAAAAAAACAACACGGTGTTTTAATAAAAGGTCCTGTGAACGCTGTATTTTGGGGGGTAAGAGCTTGTGTGTGGGCAAATAAAAAAAATGCACACCCAACTTTTTTGTCCTGTTCTCAATAGCAGTTCCTTTTCATTTCAGCTCTGAATCTATTTAGCCAGCAACAAGCACAAGTTCATACAGGGTTCAGTCATGTACTGAATGTTTACTGAAGGAGGCACAATAGTTTAAATAAAGTGGTGGTTTAAAATATTTTACCCATTTCTTTAAACAAATTGCCAATCCTTAAACTCTGCGTTAAACACATTTCAAAAGCAAAATACCACAAAGTTCTCTTTCAATAAAACCACTGCTTTTGTCATCTTTTGCCTCCTCCTTCTTCATGCATTTTACTTTTGCAAAGCTCTGGAGAAGAATGGAGCTTACAGAAGTTAGGGGCTCATTTTTAAAACAAAGGAAAAGGATCATTTAGTCTGAGATTAAAACAACACAGATCACCACTGCCCTCTGCAATGTTGGATGTTCTGCAGAGTGATACCACAAGTGAAGAGGAGGGAGGTAGACTGCAGAGAACTAACACTGATCACCTCTTCAACCCAAAATTACAGTCCCAATCAACCTTCTCCTGAGGTTCAGATGAACCCCAAACAACAAAATGCACAGAAACCACTCCTCTTGCCTGGAAAACTTTAAGACCACAGCTTTATTTTTCATTTTTTTATTTTTCACATTTTTTTCATATTTTTTATTTTTCATATCATGTATCTATCTGCTTCTTTTGAGCCAAAGAAAGCCCACCCAACTCAAACCAGCAAGGTAGATCTTGTGGTATATTAGGAACAGATAATATATTTTAAAATGCTGAAGATCCCACTAGAAGCCCAGTGAAGTCTTCATCAGCATAATTAAGATTGTATTCCTGAAAAGATTTTCAACCAGAATCTTCCACACCTCACTTTGGGGAGGTTGGCAGCAACACTGTCTGCATTTGGCAGTGCTGGGAAGGGGCTCCTGCTTGGGATTCCTGCCCTGCAGGTAGGTGCCTAAGAAGCAATGCAGGCCTCTAGGAAAGTGGACAGAACATACAGCTGCTCCCTTAACACAGGATTGTGCCTCCTGCAAAGATCTGCAGCGGATGGCAGCATTCATGCTGGCCAAATGAAGGCTGGAGGAGCAAATCTGTCCCTCAACTACAGATTCCAAGGGAAGGAAGCTAGCATCTGTCTTGCCATCCTTGTATATTAGGCCAAAGCACTAATATTGATCTGATGTGTGAATGGGAGAGGAAACATTCTGCTTTAGCACTTGATCAGTAGCATCATGAGAGCTCAGCTCTGCCACCAAGACATTCACTTTTTAAAAAATTGCCTAGGCCCAAAACTGCATAACGTGCTCTCTGTCCTCTATTAGTATATCTGATAGGTGAAGTATCAGGAAAAAAACCCAAAACGTTATGTCTTGAATGCAATACAATGTATGACATTTACGTAGCATCTTTCATCCTGAAGGATTCCAAAGCACTTTATAAATGATATGCTTATGGAAATCACTTCACTGTTGGCATGTAGCCAGCACTGGGGTTTAAGGCAGCAGCCAGCTGGACAAATGATCAGCAGCAGAGTTTTGGTCAAGGACAACAGCTGGAATTATCTACTCTTGCAAAGAGTGACATGAATTCAAGAGAGCTAATTTTCCTTGGTACCTGCAATCACAGCTTTACTGTGCATACACTATTTGGTTGCATTGACTGTCATTTCCATAAACCTTCCACTATTTCTGAGGACAGAGCATCCTCAGATCGCATAGAACTAGAAATTGCTTTTCCTGGTAGTCAATCAGAATGCAGCTCTGCTAAGAAAGAAGGCAGTAAGTATACTAGCACCTGCTGCCTCGATATGATATGCCCCAGAGTAGGGCAGTGTTCTCAGCAGGTAGACTGCCATTTACTTCAATGGATCTGTTCCAAAGTATATCCTCTGGGGTTTCATTTCATAAAATGATTCTATTTTACAATTTCTTTACAGCAAGGTACGTAGAAATTCTGACAGTGAATATCACAAACATTTACAAAATATGTTATTTTCCTGCACATATCAGAGGATTCCTGGTGCTGATCATCTCCTTCTATCACCTTGTGTGCACGGTGGAGCTGTAGTATCAGTTTCATCACATTTTCTTCACCTTCTTTCCGTACAAGAAACTTCACTGAGGGCAGCCAGCTTTGCCACCAGGTCAGAGGCTATCTGTGAACGTCCATAGCACTCCAGAAACCTACAGGCCACTGGTGCAAGATGCAAGACATTCTCACCTGCCTTATGTTGTGTGAAGCAACCTGACCAGTGCAGATCAATGCCTGGCTCTTAGAGTACATCTGTCACATCTGTTCCGTTATTCTGTTTTACTCAGTCATGATTTAAATGCAGTGTGGTTAGAACAAGGTACTTGGGCATAAAAGGGATGTATAAAACAGTGAGCATAAATCTTGAAGATACTTGGTACTACATATTCAGCCCTAAAAGAGGAAATTTTGTGTACTTGTTTCCTCTGAAAGTCAAGGCAGGAGTCTGCAAGCTCTCAATCAGAAACTTCCCCCATGGAGGAATTGTCAATTTACTGCAGGATAAGGAGAGTCCAGAAAACCTAGCACAGAGTTTCTGCCTCAGCAGCCTCTTCGGTGCAGAGTAGGAGTCTCACTGAAATTAGTGGTAATCCTTTTTTCTATCATTCAACTAAACTTTGTATATTTTATAAGTAATTTAATGTTAAACAAAATTACAAGTAACCCCAAGTTCTCTATTGGTAGAAAGGCACTGGAACGGGTTGCCCAGAGAGACGGTACGTGCCACATCCTAGGAGACATTCAAGATCAGGCTGAACAGGGCTTTGAGCACCCGATAGAGCTGTAGGCATCCTTGTTCAGTGCAAGGGTGTTGGAGCAGATGACCTTTAAGTGTCCCTTCCAACTCAAAGATTCTATAATTCTATTACCTATCTGATGGGCTGTCTCTGAAACAAAATTACTAAGAACAAATTCTGTGTCTTTGGCTACAGGAATGGAGTTTTTCGTTTTTGTTTTTTTTTTCTGGCCTTAATATACTGGTACAAAGAAGATTCGGTATGGCCCATAACTGCTAAAACATCATAACTTAACTTATTATAACCTGTCTCCAGAACTTTCTGTTAAACAAACTAACGCACAAGCCTCAAAACTCTTAAAGCAACTATTGTGCTATATATTAGGAGAGTGCTGTAAATAAAATGCTTGTACTTGTCAAAATAAAGCCGAAAAAACTGAAAAATGTAGGACATAATTTTTCTCGAGGACAGCCACTTTTGCAAACTACCGTAACAAAATTCAGCATTAAACTTCTCACCATCACCGACAAATAGGAAGGCTTGATGAAAAGTCCTGGAGAGCTGCCTGGGAATTGTGTTTTCAGCTCCACAAATAGTTTGCGCTGTGTCCCACAGGTATTAAAGTAAGAATAAATGTTAAAACAGAAATCCTAAGCCATGATCAAACTTCTTTGTACATGCAAGAAACCTATCCCCACAAATAAATGTTTTAGAAAATGAAGTATGAAATATTTCCTTTCAGTTGTTAATGACAGACCATCATGCCCAACATTAGCATCAAGGACAAGAGGCATCAAAAGCTGCAATTCTTTTCCTTTGTTGATGTAAAGTAGTACCACACAGGTGTCTCTGGTGTCAGCTGGATCTCAAACTTCCATCCCACTGCCAAAGCAGATGAATAAGTTACGTGGCATTCTGACACATATTCCTCTAAAGATGAGAGACTGTCTTTAAATCTTTTAGCTTGAGGAGATGATTAAGGCAGACTGAACGATGTTACTTACAAGAAGTATGCAAAAAGCAATATCTTTCTGGAGACCAGCTTCTGGCTATTGGATAGAATTACAGACATTGAGATCTTCCCAACAGCCCAGCTGGATTTTTTAAGAAAGCAAAAAACCCTCAGAGGATAAAAATAGTTCTTTTTTTTTTTTTTTTCCTATAGTTTTAACAATTTCATTGGCTAGGTGACCTATATTCTGACAAAGAATGAATTATCTGACACAGATCTTTGCCTGTGTAAATGATCATTAAAATAATGTTAATAAAGTATTTGACACTTTTCATAGGGGTGAAGGTGGTGTGAATGATAGACACCATATGTAGGTGCACAAGTCGACTTACAGTACAGTTGTGTATGTGGCCCTAAATGTAGCATACACCATGCAACTCCTACATAAGTACCTGTACCCACAGATATAATTGCTCTGCAGTGCTTTCATTTTACAGATGGAGAAATCATACCCAGAGAACTGAAGCCACGTGAGCCAGGTCACATCACAGGGCAGTCAAGCAGCAAGGAACAGTGCTGTATGCTGGTTCCCAGCCAACAGATCACTTGAAAAGCTTACTGTAACTGCCCCTTTCACTTTTCTGCTCTTATAGAGATGTTTGGTAAATAAAATGTTTGCAGAGACTGTTTCTTACAAATTCTGCAACAAAACCTCCATAAAACGCACTTGAAAACTTGCAGTTGACATCAGTTCCTAAAGCAGAACAACTCTACATGGCGTAAGTCTACATCAGCTAAGTCTGACTTGTTACATCTTGTAGTTACCACCTTCTTAACATACCTATAGCAGCAGCAGCAGCTGGTGGCAGGACATAATAAAATCCATCAAATATCAACTGCTCACAGAAACCAGAAATGCACTTTGAGAGCTATCAGGGACAGCACCGACACTGACAGTAGGGTCTGGGTACAACAGCTATTGCTAAGCTGAGTACGTGGGTCTCAAAATACTTGTGACTTTCTGATTAAATCCAAGAGCTTGAATCACATCCAGACCCAGAGAAGAGGCCAGAGCTGTACAAGTGAAATGCATTCAAACTGGCCCGCACTGCCTCACTGGCAAACCATGAGCTTTTGTATGGCTTTGCATAGCATGCAGTGCAGGAATCCAACTCAGAAGTGGCAGTTTGGGATTTGGCAGTGTGGGATTATTTGGGCAGTTGAGCGCCACCAAGATGTCTCTTAGCTCAGTATAGAACAGACAAAAAGTGGAAGAAGTTGCTATCGTGACCAGGAGCTGCTGAAGTTAAAGAGAATGGCAATACCACAAAGCCCTGCAGCAAAAGATGAAAAAGACTGCATAAGGGCACATGAAACATGGTTACTTGTGTACCAACTAATGATGACACTAGGACTACAGGCAGTAATCATTCTGCCTTCTTTGGAAGAAGCATTTACTAGTAACATTATTAGTAAGGAATTCAAAACCTCCCAGCTGATGCCTGATCAGACATGAAGGATATTTGTCCAGTTCACAGTAACAACTCACAGCCCATTCCAGAAATCTACACACAGTTTAAAATTCTGCCAGGAAAGATAGATGTACATCCTTCCTTGCCTTTCTATTGCTCACATGGAAACAAAAGAGAAAATATTTTATTTTTTTCCCCCCATGATGAAATTGGTAGTATCAGAGAAGTAGTTAGATGTCCTTCCAAATGGAAAAAGTGAAAATCTGCCAGGTAGTTGATGCTACCAAGCCATAGTCAAGCCTCCAGAAACACTCCATCAGGGAGAAAAATATCAGCTTAAAAAAAACCAATATTATTTATAATTAAAAGAGAAAACAAGAAACAAACACCAAACCAAAACAGTGAAATGTCAGTAAGTTTTCTCTTGCTGGCAGGCACAGATAAGATTTAATTGGCCAGAAGACAATCAGTCTTTAGTTTGTGGAGGCTGAAGAAGAGGTAGTAAGAGAGCTGGCATAGTTATGCAGAAGGGAGAGGGGCTCCCTAACGGGCTCCACAGTAAACTTGTTTGACAGCTAAACTTCATGATCTTACAGAAAATATAGAAAAATCTTGTTCTGCCATTATGTATGCTCTCATGGCTTAAATGAGAAAACACTCCAACAGAAACAACAGGAAAGACAATACATCATCTCTGACTTCAGTAAGAAGATAGCAGCAGTACAACTATGGTCCATATTCAGAACTAAGGTTAAGCAGTACCTCAAAAACATAAATCAATTATTTAACACGTTCACATTATATTATGGGATTTGGTGAGCAACAGTTTGGTCCATTCTCTGTCTTTGTGATTTTGAAAACTTTTACCATTTCCCTCCCATCCTTCTCCTCCTCAAACTAAAGAATTGTTCGTCTCTCCTTATCAATATAGTTCTCTAACTTGACTATGTTGTTTCTGAGATGTTGTTTCTGAGATGTTTCCAGAATTATACATTAAGGTGTGGGTGCACTGTAGTTTCGCACAATGATGAAATGACACCCTCTATCATGCACCAACACTCCTGCTGATGCCCAACCTTTTGCACTCTTTTGTCTGTCACTGCTCAGAGAGCTGATGACTTCAGAGAACTGTCAACGATGACTCCAAAAACCTCTCTCCTGCATTGCACCTGTCAGTTCTGAGCTCAGTTTCACATAGGCAGTTGCAATTATTTTTCTACATTTACCTTTATCTATATGGCAGCTCCTTTGCCAACTTATTTGCAATTTATTTGGTTTTGTGACGTCATTCTGCACATCCTCACCAGTTTGATGCAACGTCTGGCAACTCAAGAGAGAACAGTATGACAGGAAAACTTGGAGATCTAACTGCTCACTCCTTTTTCCAGACCACTAATGACTTTTGAACAGACTGTTCATTTTTTGACAGGATCTATCCCAGCAACAGCCCCTGGAAGATAATGCTGCCAGCCCTTCCCCATGTTGAAAAAGCCTTGGTTATGCCTTACCCTTTGATTACTTGATCCTTCCATCAGATTTCAGTCTACAAAAGAAACTCCTCCCCACATCAATGTAGAGGAGATCAGTGTGCTGGGATTTTTGTCTGGAGAAGCCATGATGACTCTTTCCCAGTACATCATCATGTTTAAAACTGTGTGCTCAGAGATCTTTCTCTCTGAGATAGGCTTTTACAGGAATTGAAGTCAGACCCAGTGGTATGCATTTTCAGGATCCCTTGTACAGCCATTTTTTTAAACATCAAAAAGAAAACAGAACCATAAACTGTTTGTATTAGAGCAGGATTACGGGAATATCACACAATCTCAGGTGAAAACCAGCATCATTGGCAGTAAGGCAGAAATTATTTGGCAAGACAAGTTGAAATGCCGTAAGAGTAAGCCAGATCTTGTACACCAATCAGACATACACATCCTTCAGCAAAGCCACTCCTGTACCTAGTGGCAGAGGTATATAAGTGCAGGTAATGTTTTCTTGTGCTACTGTGCTATTCATTTGCAGGTGTGTTTTTACCCAAAGGAGACTCGATCAACAAATTAACCCTACCACTTCTCCTGCTCCTCTGGCTAATGCTGGCCCCTTCTGGATTCATGGCATCACTTCTCACAAGCAGCATGGCACCTAAGCCAAATATAAGATATTAAAAAAATTCAGTACGGGTCCAGAAGTAAAAGCGATGCCTGCAAATGGGGAGGAGATGAAGGTGACGACTCATCCTTGTTGAAGGCCAGTGCTGGGGACCCATGAACCAAACTATAAAATGTTACTAGCTTGGAATCATAGCTCAGCTAAAACAGTTTCCATCAGCTGGATCTGACCCAGAACAGGTTCAAAACATACTGGTTCAATTCTCTGGTTATAAGTGTCTTCTTGTAATGATAAGATGTAATCAGCAATTAGGAAGTGTTCACAGCAAGGCAGTGCCAGAATTCATGTAAGAAGGTCGGGCCTGGGCCCAGGTCTCATAAAAATTCCAAACTGGAATAATAATCTCTATGTAGAGCAAACATTTCAATATTGACACAGCTAAAGCACAGCAGAGATAGAGGGGAGGAAAAAAAAAAAAAAAGCAGGAAGCATTTGTCATTTATATGAGGACAACAAGATACATGTGTTTCTTAAAATAAAGTTTTTATAGATTCCACTGAGCACTGTGGCAGTTGTAAAGTCCTTGTACTAATCCCTACCTATATTCTGAGGGGTATATCAATAGATTTAAGTATTTATGAGCTACAAATATGACAGGATACAGATACACCCTGTGTAAGTAATATATGATGTTGCTAGTTTTCCTCATAAACACTCTATTGATGCTCACAGCTAAGCTCAGATAAAAGATACTTAATGAGTGAAAGTAGAGCTTTAAAATTTCTGATACTGTTTCCTCTCAGGGAATCTTCTCCAGGGCTTTCTCCCTAACATTTCACCTTCATCCTCTAATTGACTAGATCAGGGTTTCCTGATGACCATAAGAATTGCAGAAAGCACATGCAGCTAAATAAAACATGGTTAGTGCACTGCTCTCCCTTAGGCTGCTGGGCAGCTCAAGACCAGCTCTCTACTGCCTTTTTTCTCTTTTGTTGACAGCTTTCCAGTCTGAAGAAATTTTTTTCCTATTTGAGAAATTATCGCTTTCAAAAAGGTTCTGAACATGGAAAGAAACAAATACTGCAATTAGTGCAGAGTGAGGGTTACAGGTTGCCTTGGAAAGCACACTACTCAGAAACATGCAAGCAAGCAATGGACATGAAAAGTACTTTAAAGTGGAGAAGAAGAGTTATGAGAAAAGACTTAAAGCCTACCCTGGAATTATCATAAGACAAAGTGCATTCTTTTCAGCACTTCTTAAAAGGCAACTTCTTCAGTTTGTGGTTGGTGATTCTCAAGAGTGCTGTTCCATTGGGATGTTCCATTTTACATGCCATCTTTTAAGACTACAGGTCAAAACAATATTTGTGAACAGCAGTAGAAGAATTTGTCTATAATTTGTATCACAACAATTCATACTGTTAAGAATTTTCAGATAATTTTGGAAGACATGTTTTGGAGTGTGGTGGGCTTTGTTGTTCATTTTGTTTGTATTGTTTATCATGGTGCAATCCTAGCTTTTTCCAACTAGTTGAATCGCAAGCTCCATTCTCATTATACTCTCACTTTCCCTATGCCATCCTGCCATCTCTCAGCTAAAGGTCTGTTCAATTCACTTGTAAGAGACAATGCACAAGAAATTAAATAACTAAATAATAAGAAATGAATATGTAAACTTGGCTAGTTTGGACTTTATCATTCCATGTTCACATACTTAGATCAAGAAATTTTCATAAAACACCCTTGAGTGCAGACATACCAAGAGCACACCCTTTCCCTGAAAGGCCTTCGTAATTCTCAAATAAACTTCTCTCCCTCTGGCAGATCTAAAATACTTCGGTTCTGGGGCAGGAGATGAAGAAATCTTCTTGCTGGTATTTCACAGAGAAAAAATGAAGTGAGGGTGAATATTAATGTGGTGATAAAAAAGCAGGACTCATTAAGATTGGTTATAGGAAAAGTTCTGCAGATTGGAATTTTTTTAACTTGGTCTTTGGAAAACATAGGCTCTGAAGGCCAGAATTACAAATGTGTTAAATAGCACTGGATAGGACTTTTCAAGGAACCAAAAGAAGCTGCGATTCTGATTTCAACCAATGGGATTTCTGTCAATGAGATTTAAGCACTTACTTCAGTAACTTTGAAAATTCCACTAAACATTTATCTTTTCAAAAGCCTAAACAAGTACTTTAGAGAATCTTTTGTCTGATGACTTATGATGTATTTGTTACAGAATTGGAAGAAAAAAGTGAGAACAGAGTAAAAGAAGGCTTTAAAAAGTAGGAGCTGGGCTTTTTGCTGGCATGGTTGATAATATTGAGAGGCTGTTAGAGAATGGAGTTCCTGGCAAACTCTGAGCAATTGCAATGCCACATGTGAGCAAATGCCAGTGATACTTTTTCTGTGGCAGAGGCCTCTGTTCTTCTGAACGACTGTCCAGGCAAAAATTGCCACTAATTCACAGTTACCTATTGAGCAACTAACAGTACAGAGAAAGAAGTGTTGAATACGAAAAATCCTGCCTTCTCTGATGTTAATCGTTTGCTCAAATTTGATCACGTTTCCTAATCTGAACAAAAGTAGGCAAGCCATATTCACTGCAGTCAATTTAAACTGTGCTAAAAATCTTCCAGACTGCTAGAGACAGGTAACAGACTACCCCCAGCAGTAAGGAACACAAACAGTAATGATACTGACTCTGAAGTATCTCATCATCATTTCGTCACAGAAAATCTGAGAACTTCTTTAGATTCCCACCTCATATACATATACACAGGGACGTAGCTAGGCTCAGAGTGCGTTCAGCTACAGAAGCAATCTGCCATGTGACCTTAACAGGTACAGAAGGTCATGAAAGAAGAGTATCACTATGTTGTAGTGGTTAAATCTGAGATGGCATGTGCCAATTCAGTGCTGTCATAGGCACTTCCTAAGTATGAAGCATTATCACTCATCACTTTGTTTTCACCAAGCAAGGCAGAGAATAACAAGAATTCTTAAATTTCCACTGCTATGGCATCCTACATAGCTGCTACAGATTCAGAGATAACAACAATCTCTAGCTACTTGTAACAACACAATTAAAATCTCCAGTAAATCACTGATGCAAGTTTGTAGGAGCTGCACAACAGCAGAAAACCCATTTTCTCATTCTTAAACAAAGATTATATCATCATGCACATGCCTAAAAGATAC
The DNA here is from genome assembly GCF_019232065.1 of Centrocercus urophasianus. Classification (NCBI taxonomy): domain Eukaryota; kingdom Metazoa; phylum Chordata; class Aves; order Galliformes; family Phasianidae; genus Centrocercus; species Centrocercus urophasianus. Next base: position 15,053,077 of record NW_024884733.1, on the reverse strand, counting down.
CTATCCTCATTCAATGCATAACATATTCTTTACACTGATAAGCTATGAGAAAACATCAAAGTTTTGTTTTAACAAGTTGAAATGAAAAAACATCTAGTCTCAAAGGAGGCTAGTATTTTGACATCCTATACCTAGCAATTTTTTATGGTGATGTAGCTTAAATATCACAATAAAATCTTGCACAGTATTTTAAAACAGACTAAAGCACATACAGATATCTGCGGAAACAAGGAAGTGTCATTGTGAGCATTGTTTAAACAGTGTTTGATTAACTCTTGTGTACCTAAAAAATTATTCTGATGGAAAGGTTTGCATTTCCTTAACAAAATCAACTCTTCAGCTATATTACTATTATTATATTACATATAAAATAATAATGATAATTGTATTATTTCTTTATTTACTTCTGCCATTTATTAACGTAGCTGGAATCTTGATTTCAGTGTATGAAAGTTTTGAAGTTGTTCAGTGTTGAAATTAAGAGGCCAGTCACTTATGCCTGAGTTGTAGAGCTTTCTGCTTTCAGATATAGCTGCAATTCATTTGCCCCACTGAACTGGATTTAGCAAGTTTTGAATAATCAAGGTTCAGCTTCAGCTCTTCAATCATAACAATGTGTGTCTAGTTCCAGTATCTTTTAAATTAATTCAGAAACCTGCACAGTTTCAAAAATGATATTAACATCCTCTTAATTTTTTGATACAGTGAATAATAGAGCTATTAAAAATGAGTAAGATCAGGAAACTTCATTCGGGTGGTCAGTTCTGGGAACTCAACATAGTTGTGTGAAAGTTCTTTCAAACTCTACAGTATTAAATACTGTAATAAAATAGCCGTGTAACAGCACTTCTCCTTGAAGCTTTATTTGGCCAACAGACAAAATTTAATTTATTTCTTATATTTTTCACCAAATTGTATGTCCATGCAAAATAGAAATGCTTAACCAACCAGAGCAGAGAACCAGAACTAACATAACTGCCAATATCTAGCTACAGTATGACCTACTATGAAAGCAAATGTTCCTTATAAGAATATATAAGAAAATTTCATGAGGAATATCTTCCTTTGGTCAAGTGAAATCAAAACTGGGACAGAGGGCATTTCTTAATCTGCAACATCTATTCATCCAGAGCTGTTGGCATTCCAAGTAGCGCTTCTGCTGCTGGCAGGTGTGTGTGCAGCAGACTCTATGGTCATCTTTTGAGAATTAGCACGTATCTTTTAGAATAACCACTACAATTAATGCATGCTTTCTAGTGGTACGGAACCTGTCACAGATCTTGAACTGCTGTGATGGCCAGGTATCTTGATTGTTAAATATCTAAAACTTCTGATGAATTTGAACTTATTTGATGTGGATCTCTTTATTCTTCATCTTACAGAGCTTCCCCTCAAAATTCCTTTCCCAACAGTAGATGCCTACTGACTCTCACCATGTGATCCTTACCCTTTTTACAGGCTTGCCGAACAGTTATATAAGGAAGTGGATTTATCCTAATTTTCTTCATTGTAATGAGCCCAGGAATGAACAAGTCAGTTTTCATCATCAAAGCTTATGCTCCTGACAGCAATGTGTCAGTGAGAAAAAACTATCATGCTCTCAAAACTTTTTTTCAATGCCTTCAAGCTCTATCTCCCCATCCACCCTCTATTTTATAACCTATTTCAATACAACTCCCCAAATTGCATTTGATTGCTCTTTTCCTTTGTATTGACCTTCAGCAAAGTCCACATGCATCGAGCACCACAGGAGGAAATGGGGAAGTCATCTGGTCAGAATAATGTGTGAATTAGGGCAAGACTGTTCTAACTAGGAATTTTGAGCAATTCAGCAAAATTCTGTCTGTGAGTCATCAGATCAATTCCATAAAACAAACACAAAATACAAAGAATACAATACCCTGAAAACATCTGCTAAATATACTGATTTATGCCCAGAAAGTTGCCAAATGCTAAATTCCTGCTGAATATTGTTCAGCAATATTATTTCACTAGACTCTTGTCAATGTAATTATGAGTTTTATTAGAGAATTCACATATTGTCTTTATAGCTTCAACATCTATTTCTGCTTCGGCTAGAATTCATGAAAACACATGCCCACCCCTTAAAATGTGTTGCATGAAGCATGTTCTGGGTCAGAGTCAATTCTCATACAAGTAAATCTGGATTAACAAAATCCACAGAGGCTAATGTACTGGTACTAGCACAAAGCAAATTCTAGTAAAGATGGACTCAGATCCACATATTTTAAGGCTAAGAGCTCCACCTTACTGAACTGTACTTGAGTGAGTGAAATCCTTGAGTGTGGGACAGAGCAATGCAGAAAATGAAAATAAAAAATTAATGCTCCCCTAAAGAGACAAAAAGGGTAATGAATTAAAAGTGACTTCATTGTTCTATTTTCTTTATGCCAGTTACCATGGAAGGAGAAGAGTAGCAGAAGGCTGAAGTTTGTCTTTTTCCACTCTCTTTCAGTCTCAATGAACTTGATGTGACAGTCCTGTGCTCAGTTGTTTGAACAGCTTAAAACACATGCTATACAGCTTAAGGAAGGAAATTTGTACAGTTCATCTAGCTTGCTCATTCCATGGGAAAGATGAATGAAGAACAGAGCTTGGGACACATGTTGGAAAAACGGCTGAGTGCAATTAACAAAAAGACCATTTATATACTGCATCACGTGAAGCAACAGATAAAGTACAAGCAGAGAAAGAAAGAAAACATATCAGTTCACAACCTAAATATCAATATAGTACTGTGGTAGCTTGGCATTGATTCCTGACTGAAGTTTAAAACAGGTATGGCTGAACTGAATTCATAAATGCTTCAACTTCAGAGAAAGGATGCTCCAGCTTCCATGTGAGCATGCAATGTGGTGGGGGAATGAAAAGGAATGAAGGCTTGTGCTCCTGCAAAGCACTGGTTAAATGGGTCCATATTTTTAATCAATATGCATGTATCTCTGTTAGCATTCTCTTGTAGAAGCATTAAAATCCACAGTAAAGCAACATTTTGCACCCTTTTTTTTTTTTTTTTCAAACTGTAAGTACTTACACAAGCTTTGAGTTTCCACAGGCATTTGTTCTTGTTACTCAGAGGCCTCTATGTATATATCAAAATAGCTATCCTCAGTTATGTCATCCATGCTACATAGGTGTCCCTAATGGAAAGCAGCCCTGTATTCCAGTATAGCAAATGCACTCAACAGGGCATTGCATCACCCAGTTCACATCCGGAAAATCTGAATAGTCTACTGAAATAATGAATCAGTAAGTGAATTGCTTTCCAAGTTCTCATTACAAACAAATTATTATATCCATTCCCACATTTAGACAATTCAGTTCAAAAACTTTAGTTACATTTCATGTGAAGCCAACTTCTAAGACATTCAGAACAAAGAAGAGTAAATAAAAAGCTACACAAAGAGCACAAAGGTACAAACTGTTAAACAAACTGGACAAAATATCTTTGCTGTCATGCACAGCAGCTTAGCAGAGCATAATCAGAGGTTTTGTTCTAAGATGGTACTATCATCCCACCTGGGGCTGCAGGAAACTTCATTGTAACTGCACAAAACCCAGAGAAACCCAACTAAGAAGTGAGTAAGAGTGAGTCAGATGCACTGGCTGTGTGGGACAGGGAAAAGCTGTGCTGGCCTCACAGCTGCTGCAACACAAATGGCTGAGAAAGTATACCAAAGTACAAACTGTCTGCCTCAGAGATGGACATTTTCTCCCAGTGCCACACAAGCTATGCAGCAACAGATTTGCATTTCTAGGTGTACGCAAGGCAGAAGCCTGCTCACTGGACAGCACCAGGAGGGGCTGTGCAGGCAGTGCCCCTCCAGCTGGCCCCAGCCCTTCCAGCACCACTCAGAAGGTGACTCCAACAGCTGTGGAAGAGCCTTCAAGATAAAGGAAGCTTCTATTAACTTCCAGTCCTGGCAAAGGCTTTAAATGTGCATGTTCTTACTGCCTGCACTCAAGACTAAAATCCTTTGTAAAATCTATTAGTCTTCATCTATGGTACCTTGTTACGATGAGGTTCACAGTAATGGACAAAAAAAACCACTTCACTTACAAATGTGTTGTTGTCTTTTTGTTTCATGAACAACTCACATCATCACCTGATATTTATTAGCAGTTTGCAGTTTACAGAAGACTTTGTGGCCACCAGCCTCTAAGAAATATTGTTAACTAATTGACTAGAGGAGGCAAAGACTGCGGCACCACTGGTGGGTTCAGCTTTTGTAAGGGATGTCTGCAGCCACGGGTCAGATGTAGCCACCAGCCCATGAAATTCCTCACTGCAGTTTCTGTCACGTTTCACGTTCACATCTGTGAGGCAGGATCCCAGCCAGCACCAGCTTCATACAGTCCTCAACAGCCACACAAACTCCCCAGGCCATGTCAAAAGTATATAGGGAGGAAATGGCAGGAGTGAAGACAGAAGTTTTTAGCTTTCCCAAGAGAAGGGATTATCAAAGCAAGTGCTACTCTGCTCCTTGTTTTCCTTGGAGGTACTTTGAGGGTATGACTGCAAGTCAATAGCATTTCTACAAAGACTGAATCCAAATGTTCACATATTTCCTTTAAATGATGAGTTAGTCAAGTCCACACTCAAAACATGATGCTTCTCTTTATATCACTTTGTAACACATAAACTGCCTATGAAATGCACATAGCCAAAGTAGATGGGTTTGTGAAGCATTCACAAGTGGAGAATAGCCTTCCAAATACAATGATTTTTCATCTTTTGCTGAACTTGGTACTCAGGCTTGTCTCTACAAAAAAGGCCATAACACAAAGGTAATGTCTACAATAATAAATCACTCCCACTGTGAAAACGATTCAGTATCTAATGATGAAAGTAATAATATATTTTAAGCAACTACAAAATAATATGCATTGAAAATATTTTCTTTTCAGGATTTTTCATTGTATTTTTTGTTTTATTTACATGGGGCAAGCTTTCCTCAAGTCCTTTTCACTTCCTGACTGCCTGATCTCTGTTATAAGCAGGGTCATATTGCTGAAGGACAGTCCCACTGGAATCAATAACACATCATGATGGCAACCAATGTCCCTAAGGCAAAACCAAGCATCCCTATTGGAAGTAAGCTCTCCCAGGACATGGAAAAGGTTAAAAACAAACAAAAAACATTACTTTGAAATCTTATTTTAAAAATCCTATAACGAGCAACATGGGAATGGAAGTTTGTATTACTGAGAATACCAGCTGAAAAGTTTTGGGAAAAATGCACACATACAAACAGACATTCTTTTTGATCTTCAAAGATACAGAAAATGGAGCAAGTTTTTAATCCTACTTTTCTGGAGCCCTACTTATCAGCACAAGCCAGCTGTGTCAATCGGATAGTGCTGAAGATGTCTCCCACTGACATCTTATGTCTAAGGTCAAGTGTTCTGTATCCTTTGCTGTACTAGGTGATTAACAAAACAAAGTTTTAGCTATAGACAGCTGGATGCTTACTGTGTTGCAAGCACTGACAGTTACCCTTGTCTTTGATTATATAAATTGACTTTGGTTTCAACAACAGTTGAGAATTCTGTAGAACTGGACAAACTACAAATAGATTGCTCCTCGTTTCCTGTTTTCATTCCAATGTGTACAAATTACCTCAACATGCCTTTTTTTTTTTTTCTTTTTCTTTTTTTTTTTTTCCCTTTTTTTTTTTTTTTTCCCCTGAAAACGCTAAAGACTGAAAGAAACTCTTGTTATATTGTTGCCACTTAGGTTTCACTGAGCCTGCATTATCTACTCACAGCTTTAATGACTTCCTGCAGAGAGAGGCTCTGTAGAAGTCTTGGCAGCAGGGCTAAGAATAGCATTAAATGCAAGGTTATCTAGGCATTACACTCACTGTAACATGCAATTAACTCTCCTCTTCCATTTTCATTACACAATTATTCATTAATGTCAATTTAATTTTATGCATTGTTCTACATGACCGAAGGCTGATTACGGGCCTTTTCACTCCAATATCCCAAGTTAACTGGTGCCAGCCTCTCTCAGGGCTGCCTAATTGCAATTTAGCCCAGACAATTCCTCCCATTTTTGCCCTCCAGTAATGGAACAACAGATCATGGCCAGGTAAAGATTTTAAGGTGGAAATAAAGCCCACGCCTGAGCAGTACTGACAACAGTGGAGTCCTGTCCCTCTCTTCCCTTTAACATCTCACATTTTCTGAATTGTTCAGTGTGGCTACCAAAGCTATAAAAAACTCATAATTTAAATTGGCCTCTGCACTCTCAAAGAGCTTTCTCCAGTTATGTAACACAGTTTCAGCACAAAAACATTATGCATTGTAAAGGCTCAGTATATAATACAAGTAAATGACGTGCTCAACAGGAAGGTCTTTTCTTTCCCTCGCTGGTTAACTTTCAATGAAGTTTTTAAAAAGTTATCAGCATTTCCACATTTGAGCTGCTTGTACCTGACTCAGTTCAGCTCCCTGAAACACCCCTCTAAATCAAGTACTTTTCTTAATGAAGTATGTGGAATGTCCTTCACCCAAGGCAACGCACATTGTAATCTGTTTTCACTGTAAACCACTTAATAAGCCACCTTAAAAAGTCAGGATATAAACACAACCCAAAACAATATGGATTCTTACACACCACCTTCTAGTAATTTGCATTGTACTTTAAATCTGCACAAGCAGCTCATCATTACTTTTTTCCAGTTTTACTGGCAGACCTCAGCCAAAAATAAGATTTAAAGAGCAGCTAAGACATAAGCTATGTGCCTTTCTATTTCATCTACCAGGTGAGCCTGTACATTTCAGATTAAAAAAAAATCTCATTAAAAATCAAGAAATAATTCAGTGTCCTCTACTTGAGTGAGTTACTGGTTTCATTTCAGAAGTGGGTCTATGTGACGTCTTTTCCACACACACCTGGTAGTGAGACTGTATGAGACATGCCTTAAACATTGTCTGATGCCTAAGGGTAGACAACAAGCTGCTTCTTTTAAAGCAGTAATGAGAAAAAGAGCAAATATGAGAAAAAAGTTACGTGCATTACAGCACTCCTTTCTCTCCTTTCTTGACACTGTATTTAAGGCTGTGTCAGCATTCTCATTTGAAACCTCTGTTTTCAGGGACTTTCTAATTCAGTTGTAAAAATGAGTTCCAAGCTGAAACTTGGCATGTAAGGTTTCAGCCTAGGAGCAAATATTTTTTACAAATTGTCAAGAAACAAAAGCCTTTTGGTTGTTTTTAAGTTGAAAAGGCATGATTCCCTCTTTCTCCCCACCCAAACTGTAATGAACTGGCTGTGCAATCTGTTTTGTTCACCTATAAATAAAAAGCATTTGCAGGAGCTCAGTCTATTATGGGGACTTGGGTACTTTCGGTGGTTGCTTTCTTAGAGCACTCCATAACTCAGGGATGAAATACACTCTCTATGACATCTGTACATTTTTAATTCTTTCATTTTATTTTATCTCTTGTTATTTTTTACTTTGTTAAGCTTCATGGTGATTAAAATCCATAGAATAAAAGGTTATTAAGCATGCAGAATACCCAGCTCTGGTGATCTCTTAGATCAGGAACTTCACAAGACAAATTTGTAATGGTATAGCCACGTTTATTGCAATGGAGTTATACTATGACTGCTTAAAAATGCATAAATATGTTTTTAACAAACTAAACATGAATGGATACGATGAGGGTCTTATAGACTGCAGTGCAATAAAATATATTTTAAAACTCCCTAAATAGGTTTTAACTTAATTAGGTCAGTGTGTGTTTAAGGTTTATACCAAGTCAATAACTGGTACTCAGGGGATTTTAAAACATAGATTTTATTATTTTTTAACAAAAGGGAAAAAAACCTGCAGCTGACAAAGTAAAGGGTTAGACACAAACCCAACGGAGTCAAGAAATTAAAACCGTAAAGGGCCAAACACAGCATAGGATGTGTCAGTGCTGTATGTGCTGCACTGCTCTTGTGAATTGTATGAGTGAAGGATAAAGCAGTGAAGAATTAAAACAAGATTTGACCTAACTTTTGATAGCTATGTTTCTGTCGCACTTCGTATTGACCTGAGCCTTTTATTTTAAATTAGGAGCCTTACACTTCCATATTTCGTTTTGAATTCAGCTTTTTCTTTTAGATGCACACAGATTTTAACAGCCAAAGTTATAAATTAAGGCAAAAAAAATCAAAGTATCAAATATGTTACCAATAGTTTACTGCTTTCTAAAGCTTTTTGATTCATGCTCTGTTTGCTTTCCCTCTGTGAGGTTTATGGCCATGGGACCTAATTTGCTGGTTTCATTATGTATGTTAGACAAATCTGTATTGCTAACAGGGCTGAGTTTGGGTCTAAAAGTTTTATTTCTAAAGTTAAACCATTACTGTGTAACAAACAGTTACTCAGAAAAACGTTCTTGCATCTGTCAGTTCCCTGAAGTTGACAACTGATTTGAACTTTTTGTATTTAAACTAATTTAACCAGGCAATCACTTTACAAAGCAAAATAAGCCAATGGTTACTGCAGCACATCACATCGGCCTTCGTGCACAACCTTCTAGGAAAACAGTTCCTTATCCAACCATAAAGCTGTCAATGCTCAGAAACAATTTGGTTGGGATTGATGAAACAGGGAAAGTTGCACAATGGGCATGGTTCCCCATGAAAGCTTTTAGTGCCAGCTTTTCTCTGGATGTTTCTGGCACGTTGAAATACATGCAATGCATGGAAACAGGCTATGTGTCCATGATTCCGAGGCTTGGAAGGATCCCATCCATGAACAATCCTATGCTATTACCTGCAAAGCCAGTAAAAAGTATTGCAGCTGCTCACATGTTCACTTTACAGCAGAATTTGAGTTTCATGAGATCAGAAAAAAATTCATAAGGAACCTCTCAATATCACAGGGTTGGTGATAATAAATAACAAAATAAAGCATTCACTAAACAGTTGTTAAAGGAATGTTAAAAATCAGACAAAATCAAATCAAAACTAGAGGTACCACAGGAGTCTAACAGCTAGGAAAGCCCTAGAAGTTTCAATATAATTATCTGGCACCTAAACACTAACCTCCAAACCAAATTTGGCTGGGAGCAATTTGGGCTTTTACAGCTGGTAGCCACACATTATCCCTTTCTGAGAGAGCAGTCTACCAAGTAGTGCTTTGACTTGTCTGAGCCGCACACGCATCTTGCACATTTCTGCAGCCAAAATGGTGAGGGGGCCGTGGTGGTCTGCAGGTGGCAGCCCTGGTGGTTGCCTCAAAACAGAGTCACCATGTGGCTGAGCCAAGGACATCCCTGCAGTCAGTCTCCACTGGAAATGTGAGAGTATCGCTCTGCCTTATCATAATTCCTACTATTGTTTAAGTTGTAGACTGTACCCAGGTACGAGGCATGCTCCCTGCTAAGGCAGCTTTCATAAGTATGCTGGCTGCTAAGATTGCCAAGCATATGTAAACAGTTTAAAAAAATGAAATAACCGTTCCAAATTAAATATATATTCATTTCACACACACACCAAAAAAAAAAAAAAAAAAAAAAGAGGAGGAAAAGCAATTGTTTTTCATTACAGGTTGCTTGCATGCCAAACTTCATTTGAGTGCATAAAGATATTTTCAAGGCATAGGATTTAAAAAAAAAAAACAAAAACATTATAGTTATGTAAAATCTATGCTTCTATAATTTAAAACAATGCTACCCTGGAGTTTTAAACTTTCCAAAATGAGGATTTATAATGAAACACCTGATGAAACCCCAGCATACAGATACTAATAAGTTGTTCAGTAAACAATAGACCTGATTCAGATTTTTTAAAATATCATATTTAGTCTAGTGTGACTGCACGGACTCCAGTGGAGGAAAAGTTTTCCTTCATTTGCCTTGTTGTAACGGTTGCAATCATGCATGGTATATGGTAAACATATGTTGGTGGGGCTGCATAGGTGACTTTAAGATTTTTTTTTCCTTTTTGTGTTCTACATTGACAAAAAGGTTAGTAGATGAAGTGGGGTCTCCAATGAGTTAGCCAAAAGAATATTTAATGAATAAAAACAAATGTATGTTACTTCAAATGTCAATGTAAACCTGCATTTTTACCTTACAGCTGTTCAGTTTCTCAGCCCCCCACTCTCTTGCATTAAATCTGCCTGACATTCTTGACAACATGCTTTTTGATTTCAGTATAATCCAGTCATTTTACTAATAAGGTTTAGAGAAGCAATGCATTCTCTTTAGAGTTAGTGTGGCGTATAAGAAAATGGTGGTCGTGCAGCTATTCTGAAAGGTTAGAATGGCTCACTAAGGTATTATTGCAGCTGTTGTAGCCCTTGTAATGGTCATAGGTGCTGACTCAGAGAAGGATTTTGTGTTGCAGAATCCTTCTGTAGACCGTAATTTTAATGAGGCTCATGACAAGGAGATGGCTGCTGGGGTGAGAAGGTACAGACAGAGCTGGTAACTCAGCTGTCTGAGCTATCGCCTGACTCAACATCAAACGCTTGAGGACATTTTCACACTAAAAGAACGACCATGGGAGGAGACTGAACACGTTGTTGCTTCCAGTCACATAAAAAACTAAAAATAAAGCGAATATCTGACATTTAACTAGATGTCACATGTATCCCCCAAAGTATTTTACTAAGGACAGGTGGTTTTTGTTTTTTGTTCTTGTTGTTTCTGTTTTTTAACTTTGAGGATGGCTCAGATCATCCCACTTACTGATTAGCTGGTAACTACTTGATATCATTTAGGTAAATGTGAGACTCCAAAGTGTAAAGACTTGAAAGATAGTAGTTACCTCTGTTCCCTGGGTTTTGTGTAAACATCAGAAAGACAATTCAGGATTTGTAAGACACTACATTTTTTTGTTTAGCTAATATTTACTTTATCATTAGAGACAAGGTTTATTAGAAAAGACATTTAATCGAGGGCATTTTAAAAATCCAGCAAATTAATCAATAGCTACTAGTGTCCTGAGTTACACGTAGCCATGCTGTACACCAACATCACGTCACTCCTTTCACCGGCTGAATCACTTCAGTTGCCATCACCCCATTGAGATATAACATTCAGCTTTTGAAAAGTGGTGGCCAGGCTTTCAGTTGACTAGTTTGAGCAGTATCCAGTCAACACTTTGTTCAGCTGATCTACCATTTTTTGCCCTCTATCAAATTTTATCTTCCCAGTTATTTTAGCAGAAAAGAAGCATGCTGCCAGGTAGTCTCCCTTCAATGTATGCATGCATCTCCCATTAACTCTAGAGGGAATTATGCACACACATCAGGAGAAAAATATACCCCATAGTGATAATGGCTTGCATTTATATAATGCCTTTTATTCCAAAGCACTTTTCAAACTGCTCTATTGCTAATCTGATTAGGAGCTCCATCTGTAGAGTGTGCCTCCATTACTCTGCTCTGCTAGCAAGCATAACATTTTCAACATGGTCTGCGAGAACCCTTTAAAAAGGTGTAACCATGTATTTATGATCAAATTTTTTATTAGCAGTGATCACTACTTCTTCCCTTCTTTTCTTTTAGGAACAGTAAGCAGTAAAGGTAGAGCTTTGTTCAATTTTTACAGTGGTCTGCAAAATCTACAATGAAAAGCAGAGACTACACAATATGACACCAGACATCAAAAAAACATTTGGTTTGCTCTCAGTGAAATCACCTGCCAAGTCACCAATGATTTCACTGGCACCCACTACAGCCTGGACCTTAGAGGTTTTAAGAAGAGATTTTATAATAAATATTGCTTTGTAGTACACATGGAATCGGATAAACACTGCTTTATAATACAGGTCCTGAGCAAAAAGGGAGTTGATCAGCATCTTCATAGTAGGGAAAGAATTTCCCATCAGTTGAAAAACTTATTTCATTCTCTCAGCTGTGGCAGAGTTGTGAGCCACTGGACTGCCAGGAACAGCTGCACGTCCAGGATCTTGGCATCCACCTAACAAAGGAGCACTGTACGCTATTTCATCCACAATAAAATCCCTCAGCTGCTCCGAGGCAACACACAAAAGGGAAGACTGCAAGTGTCCTTTCAGCAAAGCACTCTGTGCAGTTGGAGGTTCTCTCAATG